>NC_033627.1:0-133147 GCF_001540865.1 Ananas comosus | reverse complement strand
ATATATATATATATATATATATATATATATATATATATATATATATATATATATATATATATAGAAATAAAGAGCGCTAGCGGTAGCTTGCGTGAGCCATTTTGCATTCCTCGGAATATATAAGACACTAACTGGTGATGGATGCGTTCTTCGTCGCTTTTTGCTCGTATCTAGCAGCGAGGAGAATAAGTACTTAAATTCTTCCCGTGCCATCATCAATTAAGACTCGCAAACGCTGGCGTCCAAGGAAAACGAATCTGCCATTTCCACGCAGACCTTCAAATGCTTATCTCTTCCTTTTCATGCGCCCCACTAGTGTTAGTGTGAAACAAGTCTCTGCGCGCCCCTCAAAATTAAGTCTTTCCAATTTGTTGCCTTATTATTATTTTTTTTTCAGAGATAGGTAGCACGCTATCCGCTTCGTTTATTTCATTTAGAAATAAACTTGCTGAAAATGTAAATCAACTAGGATTCAAATTTGGGTCTCGGATACCAACCATTAAATCCTTTACCACTTGGTCTAGGAACAGTCGGTTTTGTTGCCTTATTATTGCTCTGACTAAATATAGATATTATAGATACTAATGAAGGTACCCGCGCGTTGCGGCGGGTTGATTCTATAGAAAAAATAAAATTATATAGCAGTTGATGAAAATGATAGTATAATCCACACAAATTTGTCAAGATTTTCTTTAGATTTAGGCAAAAAAAAATCAATTTATATAAAAAATTCATGAAATTTGAAGAAAATTTCACAAAATTGCAAATTACCAACAAAAAAATATAGAAGAATTTCAACTATTACTCTCATCAACCTCAAAATAAGCTAACAAGCATGAAAATCCTAGTCGAAGAACTTGGCACACATAATTCAATGTTGATAATCAAACCGACATAAGTTGAGCTGGTTCAACAGCTTGTTAGATAAACATAATACCTAAAGAAAATATTCTGCATGCGATGGAATGAATGTCCTGTAGATGTTTAAATTAGGAAGTCCAACTTTTCTTAGATAATTCAACAACGAAAAATTTAAGAAATTTTCATATAATCTCTTTATTATCCTATATAAAGAATAATTTTACTTTTTTAATATTGTATTTGGTTTCTCTAACTAAGAGCTAAACCTTTTGAGGAACCATTTTACTACTCTTATCATCTCCGAATCTGAGCCTCCCATGCTCTCCTCTTTCCCAAGAATATACCTAGCAGAGCTGCTAGATTCTTAACAACATTACTTGCAATTAAAATACTATAAACTTCTCTTCTTCTTTTTTTTTTTTTTCTGTTTCCTTGTATAGTGCACTCAAAATTGCATTCACTATATTACATTGTCTAATTAAGGACACTCAATATAATTTATTGAATTACATGGTCCAATCAACTGGGAAAATGCAGAGCCCAAATGACATCTAATAGGTTTTAAGCATTACCAGCAATTACATATAGAATTAACTATATATTTAAAGCATCCTATGATCATAAACAAACTTACATAATAAAAAGAAAAAAAAGGTACTATGTTACCCAAATNATGTTACCCAAATAAAGAGGAAAGAAAGGTGATCTTAAACAGTCTCTAAAACCATTTTATAATATTCAACAAATATTCTTACTTGAAACTGCATTTAAGCAAATATTTTCTACACGAACTCATTCAGACCTTCCCTCAGTGTAGCACATTGTCAAAATTGGATTTAAATTTGCTAACAGAAAATTTTCATTAGTATTTTGTATTGATAAACCAATTATTAGTATGAGAAGAGGACCTTCTATCAAAAGGCATCAAATTTTAAGTAATTTTTTTTCTCTCAATTAGAACCCATCAATAAGATCATAAAGAAACGAAAAGCTCACTATTTTATACACTTTAAAAGAGAATTGGAAATCATCTACCCAAAGTGTTACTAATTAATCCTTCCCAAGTGAGCTCTTACACATAGAACGCCTCTTTGAAAATCATATATTCTTAAATAAATTTTTGATGCCTTCCAAAAAACTTGGCTAAGTGAACAAATATAATTTAGACTTCAAAAACATCACATGATGAATGTAGCGCAAGGTTACATAGTGGATGAACTACCTACTCGATGAACATCTAGACACGGTTGGAACCTACATAGTTATAATTGCACTTATGTCAAATTAATAGCTTGAGCACTTTAGTGAAAATAATTGAGAAATGAAGTTCAAAGGTACCGATATGAACACCTTTGAATACTTCGTAGAATTCAGAGAGTCTCTCCGCCTAAAAACTGAAAAACAGAATATAAAACATTTAATTTCACTCTGATTAAACTTTAGACTTCATGTAGTATGAATATTTTTAATTCCACGGTATTTTCCTTCAGTGTACATCATTATTTTAGAGATACGCGATAAGTCTACAATCTTACACAATTTTCATGGTTCACAGCATTCTCTCATTATTTTAATATTCAATGAACATTAGTATCTACAAATTGGTAATTTTACATCATCCATCTTCTTCATGAATTTACAGGTAGATGTAAAATGACCTCAATATTAATTACCATCATCATGTACTTAAGTTTGAAGATCAAAGTGTTGTGCAACTTATAGTTTGAGGACCAGGAGTGTAATATAGCCTCCTCTTAGCTTTCCTAATCATTCTCTCAAATACTACGTAGGCACTACTCAAATAAACCAATTTGGACAATTTTTTCTTTTTTATTTTCCTATCTTTGCATTAATACCCTTGTCAATATGTGTAATTGTAGGGACAAGCCTGAAAAATTAGTATTTGATATATTTCTCAAGGTAAATGTGCAAAAAAAGAAAAACCCAATTTTATCTCTTTGTTTTTTTTAATCTAGAGATTACAACAAAGGCAATAGCAGGATTTGGGAGTAAAAGAACAAAATCCAAACAGTTTGTGTGGTAAATTACAGTTGATGTCATAGGAATGGGGGAGAGGATGCAGGGCATGTTTTACCCTCTGCAGCATGTGTATGGCATGCATATTTGGATGCTCCAGAACATCCTCCTCACCCCGACAACTTCACATATTCTACCATTTCTTCAATCCAATCCTACAATTCTTTAGAACAAAAAATATCAATTGAAAACTTAAAATGTACTATTATTATCTATTGCACTTCGATTACAAAGTTACATGATATTTTATGAGATCAATGAGATATGAAATTGAGGACACTTATTTCTCTAAAAAATAAATAAATAAATTGAGAGCACTTACTTGAAAGGTGTTACCAAATGCATCGGATGTACGAGACTCATTCATTGATTCTGATGGTGGGATTATCTCTATTCAGTTCTAGCCAAGTGGTTTTTCTTTGTTAGCATCGTCTAAAAAGTATCTGATATTGGATCAAATATCATCATATTTAAAGTTCATATCTCAGAAAATCCCAAATAAATTCGATTGCGACTTAGCAATAAACTATTTTTAGCACATATTTATCAGCGGGCTGATATTACCCTCTAATATATCTTGAATAGCTCCAAATCGATGGATCAAAGAAGAAAGAATCATTTGAGGAGTTCAATCCTATGCCTTCGTCTCATGCCTATTTAATATATTGCGTCTTCCCACTGTAATGTTTTAGATTATTGACTAAGCTAAGAATCAATTCAATCCCATACTTTCGTCCTTCCACAATAACACGGTCGAGCACCTTCAATCGTCATAATTATTACTTTGATTAACCAAATACTGAAAAGAATGAAATATAACTTAAAAGCATGATAATTTGTTCAGGGAACAAAATTTTTATCAATTAAAAGGCTACAAAATTTTTATGAATTAAAAAGGTTTCGAAAATAACCATCTAAGATTTCGAAAAATTATATAGCCAAACAACCAACAAAATTCATCACTACATCAAATGTATAATATGCAAATCCACAAATTAAATATGAGATGAAGAGATACCTAAAAAACCCATTCGTCGACCCTTTTGCCATTGCAGATCTCATCTAAAAGCCTTCGGATTCCTGAAAAGAAGACAATAGCATATTCTAAAAGAAAAAAAAATTAATATAGTAGGCAAGATGAATCGTAAGCAGAACGGCAGATTTGATGAGATTCAGATCCATATATCGTATGCAGTAAAAAGAGGAGAGGGGCGATGCGGTGGAGAGGGGAGAGGAAAGACATACCATACGAAACGGTGAGAGGAGAGGGCAGATTTGATGAGATTTGGATCCATCTCATCAGATCCATTGTATGCGGTGGAGAGGGGAGAGAGAGATGTGGTGAGAGCAGAGGGAACGTTCAATGGTGAGAGAAGAGGGAACGCGCAGCGGAGAGAGGAGAGAGACGGTCGGCCGAGAGGGGAGAGGAAACGTCGTACGAAAACGTGGAGAGGAGAGAGCGATGGTTCGATTCGGTTCGAGGGAAATATAGCGGTCTGGTTCAAAGGCATGGTTTAGTTCAGAGTATCATACAAAAAACATAGAGAGGAGAGAGTGTCGGTTCAATTTAGAGGCGGTTCAAAAAAAAGAGAGGCGGTTCGGTTCAAATGTGGTTCAAAAAAGAGACAGATAAGAGAAAGGAGAGAAGTGGTTCGGTTAAGAGAAAAAAGGGCGGTTTGGTTCAGAAAGACGGTTTGGTTCAAAAGAGGGGTTGGTAAGGGTGAAGGATAGCTTGTCAAGTGGCAAAGCTATTGGGAATTCATATTAGCTAATATATATATATATATATATATATATATAGAGAGAGAGAGAGAGAGAGAGAGAGAGAGAGAGAGAGAGAGAGAGAGAGAGAGGCTAGGGCTACTATCCAAGCATTTGTTCTATCAAATTGTTCTTGACGATAGGGATTCCGAATCGATGATCGGAGCTGTTGAAGTTGACCTAGAGTATTTGAAATATCTAGAAACTAAATTTCATAAATTTTAAAAATTATTTACATGGTGATCAAAGTGTTGTAAAATCGACAATTTTTGACGGCCTATATGAGCCGTTTGCTTGTTTAACGGTGTAGAGTAATCCAAATTATTTGAATTTTTGATAGAAAATTCTTTATACTATTTAGATAATGTTTGATAACTCTGATTATGAATTGAGAAAGTTTAATCTCTATTTTAAGAAGGTTATTTATTTATAATCGTTCATTTTTCAACTCTTAAGATGAACTTGATAATGATTTTTAAATATTACAAAATTTGGTTTCTAAACATTTCTAATTGTGTAGATCAATTTCAACGGTGCCGATTATCAATTTGAAGTTCTGATCATTCAAATTGACTTGATAGGACAATGTCCTCAATCCTATTAATAGGATAGTAGATGGACTATATATATATATATATATATATATANTATTTTTTCACTGTCGAGGATTTACAATATTTTCCTCACGCTACCATATTATACAGTTTGGCCTAATTTCTGAAATTTTTGACTCAAAAGCAACACCAAAGAGTTTAGCAAATTAATCACAAGTAACATATCATTTAGTTGATAAAAGAAGATAATAAATGATAATAAATAAATAAATTGAAGATTGTCCTTATATTGCAGCAAGTAGCTACTTTTGGGAGGATTTTAATAAAAACTATGTTGCTATTTCATACGTACAGTTCTGCTTAAAAAGAACCTACACCAAGTCAGACCAAAGAGGTTCTAAATTAAAGAAGGCTCGCATATTGTCTAGATCATATAGCTGTTGCCTACTGGCATTGTGGGTTGTCACGGTTGTGGCCCTGATGCACATTATTATCCGGAAGAGCTTCGTTGTTGCTCTGTTTTCTTCTTAAAAGAGGTAGTAGTTGTGAATGCTTGAAATGAACGTGATTGCACAAAAAAATGTATTGTCAGACAAAGTAACCAGCAGTACTGACAAATTATCTAGCTCGATATTTAAGTTATCCCTGAGTTCATTTTATTATTGCTTGGGGTGAAGGCTCTATCTGAGATTAAATTTAGCGAGGTGGATCAGAAGACGATTAGTTGCTGTCGAGATAACAACTCCCCCAGTTCGGTGCCTCAGATATGTCGAGGCCATATGCATTCGTGGGTTTGGTCATATTATATATATACTAGCTAGCTTAAAACAATATAATGGTACATATGTGTGCTTAATTTTCTGTATTAACAGTAGCTTTTATATATATTCTGATCAAGATGCCTCTCTGTGATCAATTCTTTTTTTAATTATTTTTGTAGTGAATCTAATACTTACAGGCTTAATTTACTTGTATCACTTAAATTTGAAATAGGTGCGCATTTGATTGATGTTGTATTATGTCAATAGAATAGTCGACATGTTAAGTAAAGTCCGTCCTATGTTAATTTTTCCTCAGCACGAAATTTATCTAAAAATGTCACCATCATTATCTTGTGTAAAGACAGCTAATTATTGCCATGCTCATGAGTTTCAACTTGGGAGTGAAAATGTTGGTATGTATACATCCCTTGGTGAGAAATCATGGGTCGTGAATCATCAACAATTTGTTTACAATTATCAAAACATTTGTACGTTACAATATTAATTATGAAATATATATGTTGTAAATGTATATAGTTCTAAAATTATCTGCTCATGGTTATGGCAGATTCCTGATCAATTATTCTTCCAAATAAGAGGGAGCAAATTGGCTCCACATATGTACTTCATCAATTACAGTTCCTAGTACACTCGTGATAACTATAGGTTGTAGAAATTCACTTATTAACATGCATTCCGCTATGCTTTCAGTAGTGCATTACTTGTCTCTGAACATACTCTTAAATATCGATGATAAAATCGATAATATGTACATGCTGGCTAGCAAGTGGTTTAACTCTTCAAATTCAACGTCATGTCAGGTGCTGTGTATAAAAAAATTCAAAACTAAATAAACAAATATACAAAACTTACCTATTAACATTTCGTATGGCAACACCCTTCAGGTTTTTTTTTAAAAAAAAAAGAAAACTCGAAAACTCTTCCAACTCAAAGGTATACTTCATAGTATTTTAGGAATCAGCAAAAGGCCGTTACAAATTGCAAACAACCTTTTCATTTTTTTCCTTTTTTTGTCCGGAACTTAAAAGTATCAATCATTAAATCTAATCCTATCTCTCGTTCTCTCTCTCTCTCTCTCTCTCTCTCTCTCTCTCTCTCTCTCTCTCTCTCCTTAGCATGAGAGAATTTATACCAATTGAAGATCTATATTACAAAGGGTGCAACACTCAAATCAGTCAGCAAATATCCTAAATAAACTATTAAAAATTTTTTATGACAAATAAATAGGATCTCAGTGACAAAGCACACGGTGTGATTTTGCTTGCTTAGGATTTGATTTCCATTTGAGGAAAAAAAATGATAGGTCTAAAATCCAAAAGGAATTGCAAGATTATAATTCTAAAGATTGTAAACTCTCTCTTCTAGGATTTATTTTTTTCTTTTAACATTAGTATTAAAAAATAATAAGATTAGTAAAGAAAGTTAGCGTTGGACGGTGAAATCGTAAGATTACATTACATCATATGACTGGCACAAACTCTGAAGAAAAAGGTTAAAGTTGGAACTTGGAACTCTCACAACGTCTGAGAAGTCGTCTCTTATTAGGAACCTATCTGATAATTGGAGCACCAGAGATTTGGCAGAGTAAAAACTGATGTACTAAATAAAGTATTATTATAACTACTAGATTCCCACGGGATTAAATCATTAAATGGCGTGTCGATTTTATCAACTTCGTACCCCTCCCGACGCAATCCAATCATTGGTTCCTTTGTGATGAGCTGGGGCCCCACCAACAGCAGAGTCGACCATTTTGGTCAGCGCGAGGTCCACACCTTTGCCTCTCTTTATCTTGCAGGGATATATCACCTCTCCACGCCACCAGAGGTCCCCGCAGATTCTGCCACGTTGGCACATCCCGTGGGGCCCGCTGCTCCGGAGCGCGCGGCGTCACGGCGACGGCAGCTCTTGTGAAGGGTCTCGCCGCGCCGTCACGGGGCTCGCGTGGTGCGAGCACAAGGGGAGCGGATGGGATGAAACGGCACGCCACGTGGAGAGACACGTCAGCCAAGAGACACGTCAGCGATGAATGCGAGCGAGGGGTGGGGCCGGTGTCAGTCCCACCACACCGTCTGAGTGTTCCGCACCACGACAAACATGTGCCCCCAGTGTGCTGCTCGCGACTCCCACGCGCCCCTCCCCCGAAACCCAAAAAGGCAGGTAAGAGGGCGGGCGAATGACCGCGATGCCCCTCCTTCCGCAGCGTCTAATGACCATTACGCCCTTCTCCTTCCTCCTTAATTCCTTCTCTTTTTTTCTTTTTTCTATCTGCTGCCCACTGCCCACTGCCCACTGCCCACTGCCCAGGCGGTTCTTGTCCATAAGTGAATGAGAATTGAGAAATGGTGTTGGTAAATCTGGAAGAGGACAATTACTACCGTTCATTAACGCTCCTCCTCGTGTACTGGCTTAGACCGGGACCCGACAGTTGTGCGGCCACGAGCGGGGCGGCACCAGCCCCGTCAGTCAGGGGTAGTATGGTCATCACATCCCGGTTCTCAATCCTTGTCCGGTGAATAAAAAAGTTTACTGCCCCCGAGACCCATAATAAAATTTTCATTTCCCTCACTGCCACGGTCTGTGCGCTTTTCAAATTGAGTAAAATAAAATACACCCCCGCAAACAAAAAACAAACGAAAAGAAAGCGCTTCTTCAGTGTTTCTTCCGTCTATATATATATATTGGCTCTCTCTACCGTCCCCTCCGCGCTGCTCATTTACAATTTACTACTCTCTCTCTTTCTTTCTTTCACTCTCTCTCTCTCTCTTTCTTCCACTCTCTCTCTCTTTCTCTCTCGGCGCTAGCAGCGCGCTCCTCCCCCTTTCTCTAGTTTCTGCAGGTGGGTGGAGCTGTGTAGATGGCCTTCAAGGGGGGCGGCGATGAGGAGGGGGAGATGAGGAGGGGGAAGCAGCAGCAGGAGCAGCAGGAGCAGCAGCAGCAGGAGCAGCAGTGCCCCGTGGAGGAGGTAGCGCTGGTGGTGCCGGAGACGGACGATCCGTCGCTTCCGGTGATGACGTTCCGGGCGTGGGTGCTGGGGCTGGCGTCGTGCACGCTGCTCATCTTCCTGAACACGTTCTTCACGTTCCGGACGCAGCCGCTGACGATCTCGGGCATCCTGATGCAGATCGCGGTGCTCCCACTCGGGCGCTTCATGGCCTCCGCGCTCCCCCGCAGGGACTTGCGCCTGCCCTGGGGCCTGGGCTCCTTCAGCCTCAACCCAGGGCCCTTCAACATCAAGGAGCACGTCATCATCACCATCTTCGCCAACTGTGGCGTCTCCTACGGCGGCGGCGACGCCTACTCCATCGGCGCCATCACCGTCATGAAGGCCTACTACAAGCAGTCCCTCTCCTTCCTCTGCGCCCTCCTCATCGTCCTCACCACCCAGGTATGTATCCCCTTCCCTTTATTTTCCCTACCCTACCCTACCTTACCCTACCCTCCCCTCCTCGATCACTAATTCCTTCTTCGATCTTCTTCTTTTTTCATTTCTTCTAAAATGCTTAATTACTGGCTAGCTGGTCGGCATGTACGGATGAGTTGCTTTTATTTTAAGAAAGCGCATTCTAATTACATTACATCTGATACTTACATCCCACCTACACTAAAATGAATTGTGTTATTAGATTTATCGGACCAAATTACACATGTTTAATTGTTGACTGATATTGACCGCACTTAATTAATTACTGAACTCTACCATGCCTGCACTGTTTACCTAAAACAGCATCTATCCATGTCTGATATTAAATAATAGCTTTTTTTATTCTACTTATTTCTTTTCTTTTTTGAGGTAATCGACCCGTAGGCAATTCAAAAGGACGTTAGCTAGGGTCGATTTTAGTAGAGGACATTAAAAGATTTGTCAAATGGTATGCTATTTACATGCATTTTATTTATTCTCAGTGTTTAGTGGGAAAAATTCTAGAATGCAACGGGTATCAAATTAATCCTTTTAAGAATATATGTTTCATTATAATTGTAAAAAAATATTTTTATTGTACTTTTGTTTGAAAAGAAAAAAAATAATTAGCTTGTTATTGATGATGTGGTGCAAGTGTGACACTGTAGAATTTCTCCTTTGGTGGGTGCGATTATTATAATAATGTGAACCAGTCAATATGATGAGTGTCAGAGGAGACATGCATCCAGGCACATATATGCGTATGGGTCTCTCTCTGGTCATGGGTCATGGGCCATGAGTAGTCATGGGATCATGGGTAGTCATGGGTTCATGGGTGGGTGGTCCCGGGGTTTTTGTGTTACGGCCTTACGGGTTGCTTTTCAATGTACCGAGAATCTCTTCTGCTCTTCCTCCTCCGTTTCTTCGCTTTCTCTTTCTTGCTTTTTTTCAGTTTGCTGGGGAAGTGCACGCTTTTGTTGTTTTGCCTGCCGACCTCTTCTTGCACATCTCAAACTTAAATCTTTCTTCTTCTTCTTCTTCTTCTTCTTTTTTTCTTTTTATTTTTACTTTTTCTGAATGTATTGTCTGTTTGTCTAAAATACATGTTGAGCTGCCCTTCTTTGGTAATCAGGTCCTTCGAAGCAAATTCTATTTTCACGCAAGATCTTTTTGTTAAACATCTCACAATCGAGAGCTAATAGCTTTGCATGACTCGAAACTTGGAGCTTAATTAAATTACAACTGGGGGCATGGGTGGGAAAGATAAAGAGTAAGAGATAGGAACGGGATGTGGAGAACTAGAAAGAAGTACCAAAAAGAAATAAGTGGGAGAGGCACCTGTTACAGAGATAGTCCAAGATTACTTTCCAAATAGTTTGGGAAGACTTATATGAAAAAGATATGATGCTTCACGGTTGGTAACAATTTTAAGAATATTTGGAACTTGAGTGTAGGTAACAACTCAAAAACATTTTAAATGACATCACAGTTTTAGTTTTCCTGTTCTTCCCATACCCATTAGATTCTCCCCCCCACCCCCCACCCCACCCCACCCCCACCCCCAAAAAAAAAAAAAAAAAAAAACTAAATAAGCTAATAATGTTGAACATGGTTAATTTTCCTTCTCTTTCGAAAATTAACTTGATTAGTTATCTTGTTCTTGGTGTGATCACACGAGGAATTCCAGATCTTGTACATAAAAAATAAAGTTACTTTGGTATTTCCTTCCTTCTTTTTTTTTTTTTTTTTTTTTTTTCTGTTTACCTCTGTCTCTAATTTCTGCTGTTTTTTTATGTGCAGGTACTGGGTTATGGGTGGGCGGGGTTGTTGAGGAGGTATTTGGTTGAGCCCGCTGAGATGTGGTGGCCTTCTAACCTTGCTCAGGTCTCCCTATTCAGGTCTATGTTTTCTCCATCAGTTTCTTGTTGAACTCGGTGACCATTTCTCCTTATTCTTAAAGAATTTCCTTTTTTTCTTCCCAATTATTTTCCTGAAAAGTTTTCGAGACTAAATTAGTGAAAGTAAATGAAAATTTGTGACAAACAGAACAAAACAAGTAGTATCATCAAATAGTACTTTAATTAGATGTTAAGGCTGCTGAATTGTATTTTTCACACGAAAAGTGAGCATCAGGCACGATAAAAAAAGCATAAAGGCTTTCCTTTTTGGCATCTTTGGTNAAAAAAAAAAAAAAAAAAAAAAAAAAACATTAAAAGGTTCTCTTGCTGCAGAGACATGTTTAATTTGGTTCCTTTGCTTATTCGAAGTTCAACTCTGCTAGCTCTTTTTTTTTTTTTTTCTTTTTTCTTTTTTTTCAATATGTCAATAAGAGAAGGAATTCTCTTCTGAATGGAATATAATTAATTAAGATAGAGCACTTTTCTTAGGTTAATGAGTAATAATACATGATCATTGCATGATGTCACCCGCTCTTCGGTTATTTCGTTATTCCTCGCGCGCGGAACAGTAGTTCTCTTCCGGTTAATGCATAGGAATCAAATACGGTGCATGCTCTTCTTCTTTTTTTCTCGTGAAGATTGACGGAGTTGTTCCACTTTCTCAAGAGCTGAACAAATAGTAATGCATTGCAGAGCGCTGCATGAAAAGGACTCGCGATCGAAAGGGCTGACGAGGATGCAATTCTTTCTGACATTCTTCGTTGCGAGCTTTGCCTACTATGCGCTGCCAGGCTATCTCTTCCCCATCCTGACATTCTTCTCGTGGGTCTGTTGGGCCTGGCCAAACAGCATCACCGCCCAGCAGATAGGGTCGGGCTACCACGGGCTCGGCGTGGGAGCCTTCACGCTCGATTGGGCCGGGATCTCGGCCTATCATGGCAGCCCACTGGTGACTCCGTGGTTCTCCATCGTCAACGTAGCGGTTGGATTCATCATGTTCATCTACATCATCGTTCCCATTTGTTACTGGAAGTTCAACACATTCGATGCTCGCAAGTTCCCCATCTTTTCGAATCAACTCTTCACCTCGGCGGGAAACAAGTATGATACTACCAAGATTTTGACGCCGGATTTTGACCTCAACGTAGCTGCATATGACAGTTACGGGAAGCTTTACCTCAGCCCGCTCTTCGCGCTCTCCATCGGTTCAGGATTCGCCAGATTTACTGCAACACTCACCCATGTTTTCCTCTTTCATGGAAGGTATACGTAAAAGGAAATGTTTACAAGCTGCAGAGATCAACTTCTTTTAACCCCTCACTTCCCAGAAGTGAAACTGTTAGTAATTAATAGTACAGCTTGCTTGGTGCCTTTGTGTGTGCTGCAGTGACATATGGAGGCAGAGCAAGTCGGCGATGAGCTCGGTGAGAGAGGACATACATGCAAAGCTGATGAAGAGGTACAAGCAGGTGCCGCAGTGGTGGTTCCTCCTCCTCCTTGTGGGGAGCATCGTTCTCTCGCTCATGATGTCCTTCATCTGGAAAGAGGAGGTGCAGCTCCCTTGGTGGGGGATGGTCTTTGCCTTCGGATTGGCCTTCATTGTCACTCTCCCCATCGGCGTCATTCAAGCTACAACCAATCAGGTAATTAAATAGAACAATATCTCTTCATTTCGTTGTTATTCTTAAATTTTATTCGACTCCTTACAGCTGGAGATTAACATTCAAAAATTAAAATTTATGTCCTTTTCTCTGTTCATTTTGATGGCCAACGCAGCAACCTGGATATGATATAATAGCGCAGTTCATGATTGGGTATGTCCTACCGGGGAAGCCCATTGCCAATCTGCTGTTCAAGATATACGGGCGCATCAGCACCATCCATGCTCTATCCTTTCTCGCTGATCTCAAGCTCGGCCACTACATGAAAATCCCACCCAGATGCATGTACACCGCTCAGGTAATTTATATTCATTAACCGCTATATGCAAATGCCCACCAATACCGATCCTTTAAAATTATGATGTGGTCTCTTCTTGCAGCTTGTGGGGACTCTGGTTGCCGGCGTTGTGAACCTCGCGGTAGCATGGTGGATGCTGGAGAGCATAGAGAACATCTGTGACGTGGACGCGTTGCACCCTGACAGCCCATGGACTTGCCCAAAATATCGAGTGACATTTGATGCTTCGGTGATATGGGGCCTCATCGGTCCGGGCCGACTCTTTGGCCATCACGGCCTATACCGGAACCTGGTGTGGCTCTTCCTCGTGGGAGCTTTCTTGCCTGTTCCTATCTGGGCTCTTAGCAAGATGTTCCCGGAGAAGAAGTGGATCCCTCTAATCAATATTCCGGTTATTTCCTATGGGTTCGCCGGGATGCCGCCCGCAACTCCGACCAACATTGCTAGCTGGCTCATTACTGGCACTATCTTCAACTATTTTGTGTTCAAGTACCGAAAAGGGTGGTGGCAGAAATACAACTATGTGCTGTCGGCGGCGCTTGATGCAGGGACAGCATTCATGGGTGTGCTCCTGTTCTTTGCTCTTCAGAATGAGAACCGAAATCTCACATGGTGGGGCACCGAGATTGATCACTGTCCTTTGGCGTCATGCCCCACAGCACCTGGTATTTCAGTTAAGGGCTGTCCGGTTTTTTAGCTATCATACTGGAGGATATGAGATCAACAGCAATCATGATCTATCTATCTATATATTCATCAGAGGGGAGGGGGTTCGTCTTTGCAGACCAGGAGGTATTGGGTTTGTGGATTGTTGGTTTTCGGTAGCATTTTCAGTAGTGTTATTCTCATCAGACAGCTGATGAAATGAAGCGGAAGCAGATCGAGCTGTGACATTCTGTTGCTGCGCAATAATCAAACTTCGTTTTGGGGAAATCAGTGCAATGCTTGAGTACATCCTTTTTAGGAAGGTTCGCAAAATGCCAGGAAATAGGGTATAACGCCCGGTACTACTTTCTAGTTCTTATTGAGCTGTTCCACTTGCAGTGGTATTTTTAGCTTTTATTGAGCTGTTTCATGTTCCGTAAAAATTGCAGCACGTTCTCTGCGTTTATGTAATGAAAAGCTTGCATTTTGCTCTTTTGAAGTCTTAACATCAGAATCATCTTTTTCTCTGGAAATTCTTTGCCCGTTTCAAGTCCTTCTCAGGTACCCAACACCCTTCCTGCCCCCCACCAAGCTTGAACAAAGCAAACACTAAAACGAGCCTAAAAGAGCCTCTCCGGATACTCTTCTTTCCTCTCCTTGATATTCTCTTCTCTTCTCTTCTCCGCTCCCTCCCATCTGAACAAAGCATACTTACCCGAGAAAATACAAAATCAACTGCATCAGTATTCATCTTAATTAACTTTCCACAAAATAATGCAGCAATCCGCTTATTTATGTAAACAAAAGTAGCAAATACCGGTCAAATAGGGTAACTCACGCTACAATGCAATCTAAATACCAAAGCCATCGGCTTCTCGAGAGAATTTGGACAAGCCAGTCTTTTTTTCCTGCAGCCGGTTCGTACAAAACATGGAAAGACGCAATGCCAGCAGTTACCAACTAACACATCATCACTTTCATCATCATCTTATAAATAATACCTGATTTACAAACTTTTATCGCATACTCTGACTTTTATTTCAGGGCTCCACCTTCAAAGGAAGCTGCTACTGAGTTAATTTATGAAGACTGTTCTCAGCATGTCCTAAGGATACATACATACAGAACAGGTAAGTCTGGTTCCAACGAGTACGTTTTCTGACATTAAATGTAAAGCTATGGCAGAACTCAGATTATGAAGGAATAGTGTGAATTCACAACAACGTGCTTGAAAGAATGAATCAAGCAATGGGAGACTCCTCGTGATGACCTAACTTTTTGGTCACCATTTCGTATATATGATCCAGTTTGATAGGATCGACCTTGAACAGTCCATGGGCATCAGATTTCTTCATAACAGTGCCTTTCAAGATTTCCTGCACCAATACCTCCTGCATCTTAAGATAATGACTGGGGAGCAATCTATTCTGGCAGCAGAGACGTTGCTCCTGTAAACAGGACAGTAAAACTGGGTCAAATGTTTTTCCCAAAAATTAAACAATAAAAGTTTTATCCAATCAACTAAAGAAAAGGTATTATAGCTATTAAGATGAAATGAAACTCAAAATCAACTCTGCAGCTATTCCTCCAATCCTCTAATAAACTGGAGATGAATACCCGGACAAAGAAAAATCCAATTTTTGACGGACAAGAATGAAAGGTACAAGGCAACAGTCATGCATCTAGGCTCACACAATTTGAGTACAAGCCTCCAAAGTTCTGAGATGTTGAAACACTCTAAACAAATGATAAAGCTAGTAACCTTTACTTTTTGATTTTTTTTTTTTTTTTTTGACTCCCCTTAGGTTAAGGCAAAGTAAAACCTCAAACCAGTGAAAAAAGTCCATCCCATTGAATATTACCAGCTCACTACACAGTGGCAATATGCAGGTGGTACTGCTGGTTGTACTACCATGATGCTTCTAAATGGTGAAACACCTAACCCCTAAGAGATGGCGTTCAACCCTAGGAGTCAAAGTGATCTACAAAAAAGTATTGAAATTTCATGCCTTAGGAACAAAGTTTGAATCAATGGGAGAGACCGAAGGTTCTTACAGTTTCGCTTAACAATTCTGCTCCAGGAAGTCCAGTAATATCCCAATCATCCCACGACTTTGTATTTATCAGGCCCATCGCTGTCGGAGAGTCCTTGCCACCAGAATCTAACCCAACACTACCTTTTATTTTGGGGTCAACACTGTTTCTTGGGCTCCCATCGGATTCAACTTTTGCTGGGCGGCCAGTTTTTTGTACACCTTTTGTGCTCAGTAGAGCCTGGCCACTTTCCTTAGTTTTTTGTGCATTTGCCTCTATTTCCTTCTTCCGCTTCTGCTCAATGTATGTTTTTGCTTCAGCTAACGTACGACAACCAGCAGCACGACATTCCTGAAAATCAAACGCAAGCAAATATATGAATTTAATAACAGTAAGAAGCGTATCCGATCATCTTTAAGAATGTTACGTAATACTTTTTCAGTTGTCAAGAAGTAGGAAGACAACTGTATAAAGCAAAATAATATGGGAAGTTGTAATGAGTAGAGAATGTAACGGAGTAGTTACGTTTATCTGCTTGTTTATTTCTGTAGAGAAGCTTTTATTTAGATAATAACTGAGAAAAGACTGATAGGAGTTCTCCAAATAGGAATTAAAGGATTACTGAAACTTAATTTAGATAGGATATAGGCTTTGCTCATTGGACACCAAACCATAAGCAAATGTGACAACTGCAATCGTAATTTGGCCATTTATACAAAGCTGCAGCCTTATCTGCTGCTAATTTGCCAAACTTTGATGGTGGTTAATATTAAAATACAAGTTTCAGATAAAAGAGGTTCAATAATTAATGACAAATTTAACACAAAGAAATCTCTAAGTTGAAATTTCAAAATAATGATCGTGCACACACAAGATCATGTGAACTGTAAACATTTGAAGTAGTTCCGAAATAGCCATGCAATCTGTTCACTATCGAGAGTCATGAAAAGTAATTGACATGAAGAAACATTCTAGTGCAAATTTTAGTCAAAATAATGAAAATTTGATGTTAGACCAACGAACGAACAATAAGCAAGAATTAGGTTGCAAATAATTGATTAAGTACAATATATCCACAGAAAACATTGTACCTGAAGCTCTTGAATTCTCCTTCGAATTTTTTTCTCCTCAATAACACTCCTGACTAAGGTTTCATGTTCTTCTTGAGAAAGGAAGCGCATGAAAACTTTGAAACGGTGATATATTTCTTTGTCCTCATTAGAGAGTTCCTTCTCCAGCGGATTAGGGAACAGTAACTTCCTTTCTAAGATGAATTCCTTCCTCCTTTTCCTCTCATCAAGCCTATCCAAAAACTTCTAAAGTTAATGCAATGATGAAAATTTTTTTGAATCTCAATATCATGAAATAATGTTTTCAAGTTGGTTGAGTATCACAACAGGGCACAGAGAAGCAATTTTGCGAAAAGCATAATACACAATCTTGTCTTCCTCTAGCAACATCCAGACTTACATATAGTTAAAGGAAGTTGATTAGTGAACTATATACTTTAGTGGTTGAGACTTGAGAACACTCAACAATGACACGAATGTTTTAAGATGACAGAAAGTCAATAAAGTACCATCACAGAAATCAGGATATACTCTTCAGCTCAAAAAATAGTGATATTCAACTCATAGAAACTTCTGTAAATTTAAAATAAAACTTTTAATTCTTAACTATCTGAGTCACGACTGATCACCATTCACGCATATCCTTCATATGGCATAAGATGTTCACATAGTTGATATCCCTGAATTGCAAGGTTGCCAAGAGTTCTTAGCACGTTGAGCTCTAGGATGCATATCTTTGCCGATAAATATCACCGGTTGTTCTTGCCAACTACCTAAACAACACTCTCCAAAATATGACAGTTACTAAATGATTTGTGTGGAAAGCACCAGGTGTTAAGAAAGCTTCTATTTATAACAGAGAGAGAAGTATTAAAAGAGTTAAAATAGGCCCACAATTACAATTCTTTTACATGGAAGACTCGAAAGCCTTGGTCCAGGTTCCCGCCAAATTAATGTGTAAATTATTTCTCATAAATTTTATCCATGTTATTGATATAATGCGGTTGCAAAACGACTAATCAGTAGAGACATAGGGAAGATCAGTTTTCAGTCAAGAGCGACAAATTCTCCTGGTGTTGCACTTCTTAAGCCAGCTTAACAAATTCTCCTGGTGTTGCACTTCTTAAGACAGCTTAAGCTAAAAAACAGATTCACAGAAAAACAGATATATACTATTTACGCACAGTTCATGGATGAAGCAAAGAAAAAATATTTACTAAACTATGACAAAAGCTTTTCAACTAAATATCATTAAACAAACAATAGTAATTATGTAGAACAAACCTCGACAAGTAAATACGTAATACACGCAGCTTCAATTCACGATCAGTTTCAGAGTCATTCTCCTTGAATTCCATCTCAGCAAGTGATTTTTCAGCATCATTATCATATTCAGGGTCAAATTCCTGCCTCTTCGGGTTGTAACCACTTAACTCTGCCACAGAAGGACCTTCTTCACCTGAATATTTAGGCTTTTTCACACCAACACTTCTATCCATGTGTTTGTCTGTCAATTATTACAAATATTAAGGGATCAACGCATCAGAAAAAACTGAGTTCAAAACTCTAACAAAGACAACTCCGCTCACAACTAACAGATCTAATGTTAAAGATGCCAGTATAACTAGTATTCTATTTTGATAACGGAAAAAGTGTAAGGCCATGCTGTTAACAATCAATTTTTAAGCAAACTAAAATCCTTAAAAACTAGAACTTCAAACAGTGCAAAAATCCCAACAGACAACTATTGCAACTATCTAAGTAGGTTGTAGCATCAACTTAGCTATTTCCCCAAGGAAAATGCATTCTAGAAGGTAAAGAAATGATTTGCAAATAATATCTAAGATAACGTTCATAGCAGGAATCAGTGTAAATGGAAGACTGGGGACTATATTCTCACTTCCCATATTCAGCGGATAGCTCACCTTTAGTTTAGTTCAAGTATAACCATCTTTCATCTAGACTATGGCTGAAGAATTCGCATTCGCACTTGCAAAGTGTGAAGTTCAAAACAAGCACAACAATATTGAACTGCAGAACTTTCCAATCTATCTAATGCAAGACATCAAGCAGCATCATATTTACAGCTTCTCCATCAATGTTATTTTTTATACAAATCAGTTGACTCACAAGACACCTAGCATTACCAGCAGATAAGTTTGACGGCGATCGGCCAGCTGGCGCCTCCCCACCTGAGTCTTCAACCCTATACAAGAAAATGAAAAACACTAAGTGAAAGACCAGCTTCTAAGAGAAAAAGGGGCAATGCAGCAGACAACATACTTGACTCTTGATGGTGAGAATGGAGATTCTTCTTTAACCGTCACATCCCCAAGCATTGAATTTCCTATCATATAAAATATTAGGAAAAATTAATGAAGCTAATCAAGCTTGGATGCCTAAAAAATTTAATACAATGGAATTAATATGCCAGAGCTCCAAACAAATTATGGTTCATTCCTCTATAAGAATGAAAACCAAGATAAATTAAACAAAACTGGATTTGTTGTGATTGATTATCTGGTAGACTGGTAGATGACCCAACTAAAGTGGATAAATACAACAACAAAAGATATGTACTACTGAAAGCAGTTACTCTAACCACAGAATATGGGTGTCCCACAAATTCTTTATGGAATAAGGCATCTATATAACAAAATATCGGTGTGGGAGGGCCTTTGAATCACGCTGATCCAACTGAATCTCAAGGATAAAGAACCTGTATATCCAATATGAAGGTTTCTAAAGAGTCTTTAACTTTGGTTTCAATCCTCTTATATTAAGGAAATTCTTTTGTGGGTTGCTCTTTCTATTTCGCAAAAATTCAAGAAAAAAACATGTTTCCTCTATCAGATACAAACTCATTGCACCTTGGATGATAAATCAGCATAAACAGTGATAGTCTGTGTTAATAAAAGAAATTATAATTGTTATTATAATAGATGAGAAGCAACAACAAACCTTTCTTGCCCTCCCCTTGCACTTTAGCCATAGCAAGGAGTTCTTTTCTGTTCTTACCGTTAACACGAGACATGTCCTATAAAAGAAGCACTAATAAGAAAGCTAGAATGGTCACTCTTTTGAATGATCAAATATACAAATCAATGATACAAACAGTACAATACCGGAAGAGGATAGCAAGGTGAGTTCATGTATGCTGTTGTATAGTGATCAATACATTGTGCCTTACTCTTGGTGCCAACATGCTCAGCAACTTCAGCCCAGTTCCCCAGTCCATACATCTCAATTCCCTAACAATGATAAACCCAACCTTTTGAGATTAAGCTCAAAGTTGTTAAATTATAGACCTGATAGCAAAATTATGTGAGACAGGGGAAGTTATTACCTCTAGAAGTAGTATTTCCTCATCAGCGTTCCAATCTGGACAAATAAGGGGAAAAGACAGATTGTCCTGTTGGAGGAATTCTTATTCAGTAAAAAAGAAAGATAGCCCTTCTCTTCAATTCAGGGAAAGCATCATCTAAATGCAAGGAAGGAGGTGAAGTAATCATTCAAACAAATAAATGGCCAAACAACTGTGCGCTAATTATTCAATGTAATACCCAATGAAAGCACTAAGATTCAGAAAAAAATCTTGGTTAGAAGTACAAGATGAATTCTCTCCAAGGCACCAACCATCAAAAGGCAGGTCAAACTAAAACAGGGTATATATATTATGTCAGTGGTTAAATAAAGACCACGAAATGTAAAAATTACAATAAGTCATTGCTAGAGTTTCTTAAGTAGAATGCAACACTTCGAGTTTCTTAAGTAGAATGCAACACTTCCACAAGTAACAGAAACGCACTATAAAGGCAACTTGCAAAACATTCTAAAATCCAAGAATTGACATTATCCTAAACAGCAGCAATATTATTACAAATAAAATGCGAGAAATGAAAAAGGGAAGAGGCATCAAGAGCTTCACCAACCATGACCCTGTAAGGATGATTGCTTTTGTGTGGAGTGACTTCTGCACCTACAGAGAAGCACTCAACACATAGATCAAAATCAGGGCATTTACTGCATTTGATCCTAATCTTCCCAGATATGTCCTTATTACAATAATTACAGTGATATAGAGCCTTCTTTCCGTCATTTGTTCCTGAACCTGGATTAACAGTACAACAGCTACTATGAGTTTCGTTCGCTCAAATAAGGTATTAAACTGAAGGGTCTTAGCATTAATTTCATAAAGTACAAGGCAGCACAGAAAATAGAGACAATTATTTCATAGGTGTAAAGAAGCATATTTTATTTTTATGCTTGTAATTTATCAATTCAGTGACTAGAACTGCAAAGTTTAACGGACACATTGTAATTTTTGATGTATGCATGTAGCACCTATCAAATTTTTTTTTCAGCATGGTAG
Organism: Ananas comosus; assembly: GCF_001540865.1. Lineage (NCBI taxonomy): Eukaryota > Viridiplantae > Streptophyta > Magnoliopsida > Poales > Bromeliaceae > Ananas > Ananas comosus. Next base: position 111,771 of record NC_033627.1, on the reverse strand, counting down.
TCGAATAACCCATGTCAAATGTACAAATATCAGCTAAATTATAGGCTCTTCAACAGGCAAAACAATAAAATATTTATGACCCATCTTGTTACGCCAAATAACATAGAAATTGTTCGGTTGGAAATTTCCCAAATTAATCCCACAGGCATATATAGTTCTCAAATCTGAGAAAAAATAGGAAAAAAACCTGAGGTTATTGTCTCCAGTGTTTCTCCGCTTGAAGCAACCCTCCTTCTCTTTGACCTAAAAAAGGAGCAAATAAAATGTATGAATAACCAAGAAAAACAGAAATATGCAACTCCAACAAGGAATGTAAGGTCGAAGCACCAAAGTGATGGAAAAATTAAGTTATAGAGGATAATATACGTGAAAAATATGGCTGGCATGCAGCCAGCAGAAACAAAGCCTTTCGGGACAAACAATCTGCATGTTAACACAATATCTGTATATGGCAATATGCAATGCTTAACATCAGCAAACCAACGTAACTTCTAGAATTATAAAAACTTCTAGAATTATAATAAGATAATGAAAATACCAAAGAGACACAATGGGTAATGGATGAAGAAGCCATATAAAGATTAATCATCCTCTGCTTTCAATTAGAAATTAGTACGTGCATCGTCCTAGGCATTGCTACAAGCCTACAAGTGACGCCTACAAGGCGCGAAAACCTATACTAATTAACTTGCTCAGCCATCCAATTATTCTCCACACTTCCTCTGTAAAACCCTGGAGGCGAATTAACTTAATCCCATCACCACCAAGCTCTTCATTAAGTCGAATAGCGAGTCCAAAGAGTACTGAATCTCACCAAATTCGACCACTCCAAAATTAACAAACACGGAGCACAATTGAGTGTCTCTGTGCGACTGTGTGTGTGTGTATGTGTGTGTGTGGAGAGAGAGAGAGAGAGAGAGAGAGAGAGAGAGAGACCTCTGGTTGGCTTCATCGTCTCCAGAGTTGGGCACCGCGCGGGAGCGACCCATCGTTCAACGAAGGGAGAAGGAAGGAGGGAGGAGGGAGAAGGGAGGAGAATCAGAAACCCTAATTGAGGGGTGGACGTCGGAAGTGGAGATGGAGATGGTCGGGGGGAGGGAAGGATGAACAGGAACCCTAGATTCCCGCAACCGGCGGTATATGGAAATTTGGGTTTGCTGTATCTTCGGTAGATCTACGGATCGGTGGCCGGTCTAGCAACCGGCATGTCGATCCGCCCAGCCTCGTTTTTTTTTTTTCACATTGGCCCCTCGAAGTTCCATTTATTATATTTCCTCTGATTGTAGGTAACCCTAACGATGTCGCAATTTGCACTTTACTCCCTCTTAGTTTAGTCATACATATGCACTGCACCTCTTTTTAAATTTTAAGTCAAATAGTTATAAGAAGGATATAGTTATAATGGAAAGAAAATTTTGTATACATTATTCTCAGGGAAAAAAAAACTTTTCGAAAGAAATACTGATTACAAATATACTCAATATATTATCTGTATGTTGGCCTCTTAATTTTTATTTTTTTTCCTTTTTTCTTTTTTCCTTCCTTTCTCAAGATTTTGATTGTTCTCTTATTCCCTTGTTTACAAATAGTCACTTAAAAATAATACTAGTGAAGGTATTCGCGCGTTGCGATTTCATAAAAATAAATAAATAAATAAAGTTTAAAAAATAAAAATAAAATATAAATAAAAGAACCGAAGAAAAAATAGCGGCTACGCAAAGAATAAGAATAAAAATATAATAAGTATAAAAAATAAGAAAAAACTATAAAAATAATAAATTATATTTATAATGTCTTGAAAATTAAAATATCATATGTTTCATAATTCGAGTTAAAAATTACAACTAATTAACGTTTGTAGACTAAAGTTTTGCGTGTCCTATAGTTTAAGCAAGAAATTATAATGCATGAAAGTTCGAGAACTAAAATTTTACGCATCTTATAGTTTGAGGACCAAAAGCATAATGTATCTTTTTTATATTTTATTTTTATTCCAAGGAAGTTAGAGTTGAGTATTGATCGATTTTATTCAATTAGTAATTTCATATAAGAAAAAAAATATGTTAAACTATCAAATAAATTTTAGAATGTCTAATTGCTCAAATTAAAAGCCAACCAATTATAATTTGGATATTCTAAAAGTTTTTTAAATCTAAAATTGATCGCTCATCAAACTATAAATATAACATTGATGTTTAATATTAAAATCAAAGTAAAAATATATAAAATATTTCTGAACTATAAACAATTTTGAATCAGTTATCCAATTTTTCAAAATTTTATTTTTACTATCCAGTTTTTTTTATATGTTAGATGCGAGTAAATATTATAAAATTAAAATTTATATTTAGTACATAAAGTTAAAACTATTTTAAAATTATGCGTTAAAAAATTATATATTTTAAATTTTTATTATAAAAAAAAAAGATTGGATTAAAAAAAAATCCAAATTCTTCTCTTCATATTAAGAGAGAGATAAAAAAAAAAGTAAATTAGCCCCCTCCACCGGCCGGGACCCACTAGGCCCCACCCGCACCAACCTCCTCTTGGTGCCCGTGGATGCAAGGTTTCATTATATTTTATTTTACAGATTTTATAGATTCTCCTCTCCATGTCAAAAGAGAAAAAAAATAGATTAAAAATAATAAATTAGCCCCCTCCTCAGCCCCACTGGAACGAAAAATTCTAGAATGCAATGGGTATATTGGTGACGTGGCGTAACAATCCAATCAAATGTATCCTTTTAGATGTATATGTTCCATCATGATTGTAAAAAAATATTTCTTTACACCACGTCATCAATAACAAACCTATCACATTCATTCTTTTCAAACAAAAGTACAATAAATTTTTTTTTTACAATCATGATGGGACATATACTCCTAAAAGAATACATTTGATTGATTTGTTACGCCACGTCATCAATAATCCGTTGCATTCTAAAACATAATAAAATATCAATTGCATCCACGTGGCACCAAGAAGAGGTTGGTAACGTGGCATAAGTGTGACAGTATAGAATTCCTCCACTGAAACCCACCCACACCATCCTCCTCTTGGTGCCACATGGATGCAGCTGATGTTTCATTATGTTTTATATTTTCTCCTCACAGAAAATGCTAAACTTATCAACCTTTGACACCCATGGTGAATGATCAGCATACATCAAGAGATAGAACAACGGCGTCTAATCCCACCACAAATCACACCCTTGAATATTGCCACTTAAAACATAATGAGTACACATTTAAGGAAACAAATAAACTACCTTCACTTATTTTTATTTGCATTTACATTTCCGTTTTTTTGTATTTTTTATGAAAAAAAACTTTGCATGTCATATATTTACAAAACTTCAAAATAAATGACGAGGAAAAAAAACAAAGAAAAAACAAGCAGTGAAAGAGATAATAAGATGGATGGCAGAGATGAAATGTTCTGAAGCTAGGCTAAAGAACCCCTATAATACCCATTTTAGGTTTTTGGACATGTTCATTCAAACCTCACAACAAGAATTTATTATGATTCTTATCCCAGCACACCACATTTACGCACCTAGTACGTATATGTTGTCATCACAATACTACCACTACCTTGTACGCAACCATGGATTGAAAACCGTCTTCAAGGAAAACTATATGCCCCTATGTTGAAAACCATTAAGAAAGTCAAGCATGTTAAGTGCATCCGTAGCACAGGACAACATCAGCTCTTATATGCTGAAGTATCAAGTAGACTTTCATAGCACACCTTCAACAGCTCAAGACAACTTACTGTAATATGCCAATGAAAAGTGTAATCATGTAGCCCTTTCTACTTGACATACAAACATTCAAGTTCTTAAAAGTGAAGATACAATATAAAAAAAAAAAGGCCACAAGCCCTAAAATTACAACATTCAAACGTTTAGCTCTTGCATAATTTAAAAGAGACTTTGGTAGGTTGATTTTCCCACGGACCACTTGTTTTCATCAGATTTACATATTTTCTGGGCACTGCTGCTGCCCGAGTTAGGCTTCTGACAATGCTCCGAACTCTTTGATTTTAGACATCCACGAGACTTAGGAAATATACCTTGACCAACTCCAGTGTTCTTGCAGAACAGTCTATCTTCGTTTGGAGAAATGCAACCTGATGCCTCGTCACACTCCTAGTAAGAAGGCATTTGTACAAGTTAGAGGCTAACATTCATCTTCACATAGTTATCTGTTTTGCAACAACATACGAAATCTTCTTAAGAAGTTCAATCAGTCCAACAATCACAATCTAAGCCAGACTTTCATTTTTATCTCGATTACCTTAGATTTGTTCTTTGAAAAGCATGGGGTCAAACAAGGATTTAAATCCTTAAGGAACATTTCATCTGGGCTACCATATTCAGAACTCACAGGGTCACTGGAGCTGTAATCCTGCAAAGGCTGTCAGGCATAAATCAAGAAAGACCTTTGAAGATATTAAAAATAAAGCTATAGAAAATTCAAAGAGCAGCCAACGTGAATTTGCTAGCGGCAACAACTCAAGCAATCATACACAATAGTCCTATGAAGAGAAATGTGCATTCATTATATAAATAAACCCTTTCAGAATAAATTATATGCATAAGTCGTGCTCATGTCTAACTAAACATACCAAAGGATTAGCTGTCTCCTGATCAAATATTATAGGCGATCTTGGAAAGCTATATTGTCCATCGAAGCATGCCCTTGCAGAATATTTATCTGATTTCACCTGTCAATGTTGTATTAATCTCAGAATCTATCCAAACAACATAAGCAAAAGATAAATCATCAAATAAGAAATTGTTGCAGATGCACGCAAACATGCAATATCAGATTTTCTATTTGAAATTTCATTGAAAGTTCTGGATCACAGGGTAAATTAGCTACTAGGAACTAATAACATAAGAGATTGCCGATAAGGCATGTCCCATATCACGGACAGGCTGTGGGTTCCATCCTGCTTGTATCATATGCATTGCATGGGCCTACAGGGAGGATTCTTCAATATATGTGTGTGTGTGTGTGTGTGTGTGTGTGTGTGTGTGTGTCATTTTATAATGTCTTTCACTCCTCTTTTTTTTTTTTTTTTTTGAGAAAAGTTTCACTCCTATTTTCTCTTTCACTGATTAATCAGAAGTGAAAGTACACCACAGTTTTCAAATAGATAAGCATAATAAAAGACTCGAATTGTGTATTTGGCATATGTATGTAATTCACACTCAATGACTGACCTCCTAAGTATTCAGTGAAAGGGTAAAAGCAAGTTAAAGATCGAAAACTTTCAGGACTGATCTCAATAGCTCATACAAACAAATGAACAGACTTCATTTTGTTCAGTTTAAAAGCTAATATCACCTGGAAAATACTATTCTCACAATATACTCAACAAGTAAGTGGAACTTTATCAGGTTGAACGGAAGTTCCAGTTGACATGAAATGAAACAGGCATGGATAGTATACATGTTCAGGGTTTGCATATCTGTGTAGCTTTTGTTAATATAACTTAACAGGATATACAACTAGGAAGTGGGAACAGATAAAATAATTTACACGTGAGACATAAAAGCCACTTTAATGTGATACCTAAAAGCATTGTACTGTGATTAAGAGAAGTGAGGTACCAAGTCATTATATGAGAGGGGGAAAAAAAAGTCTCAGGTAAACCAGTACTAATAACCAAAATGATATAGCTCGGCTTATAGTGGAAGTTGGCTAAGAAGGGAATAAACTGTTAAAACAACTGGTTCCTTAAAAATTTTAACATATCAAAAAACACGATTTCCATGCTTAACAGCCTAAAACCCCCACATATGAATGAGTGCTATGGACATTCAGACAATGACATAAAAAGGAAAAAAGTGGCGCAGTGGAATAGAAACAGAGAACCTCCAGGTATTCTACCATCTATTCAACCTTAAATACCAACAAAATCACGAAACAGAATTAACTAAGGTCGAGGAACAGAACTAAACGCAACAACAGGACATAAAATGAAACAAATATTGAAAGAAAAGGTCCCTGATGTAACCGACCTTAACACTGGCAAAATTAAAATTGATGTCAGAAGAAACATGAGCCAAGCACAATTGAATGGGGAAGTACCTCTGCGAGATCCTCCACAAGGCATTGAATCTGTCCGGTGAGAGAAGAGACCTGTCTCTGGAGATTTGGAATGACTTGCTTGGCATGCTTCAGCTCGGACCCTTGCCGCTGCAGCAGCTCCTGCAGCTGGGAGTTCATGACATCAGGGAAGAGTACCGCATCCTTCAATGCCTTTATCTCCTCCCTCTGCTTTAGACACAAATCCTTCAATTTCTCCACCTGCCACGAGCATACTCCTCCTTTAATGACGGCCGGAAGAAATTTGAACAACCAATGAATATTATACCAGAAGCCAAAAAAAAAAAAAAAAAAGAACCTAAAGACAAGCGCATCGTATTAAATTCTATCGCAAAGGAAAACAGTAAATATACAGACAGTAATATACAAGCATGAAATGGAGTTACTTCTCGGTTCCTCTCTTCAAGCAGCAGGCGCAGCTCCGACATCTCGGCCTCGTACTCCTTATTTTGGCTGAGAAGCTCCCTCTCGCTGCGAAGCACCTGCGCGAGTGTCCGCGTGTTCGCCTTGGCCTCCGCCAGTGCCTTGGTCGCCGCCCGATCTCCAGACCCCCCCTTCTGAAACAGCTTCCGGGACAAGGCCGAAAGGTTCGACCCCTTGGCGGTCTTCTTCGTGTCCTCCGCTATAAGATCAGCCGGAACAACCAGCAGCGCCGCAGACCCCGCCTTCGAGTCCGGCCTCCTCTCCATCATCTTCTTCACCACTGACCCCAAATTGTGGCCGCTTCCGGCTTTCGTGAGAGCGACGGCGTTCCCTGATCTCGCCCGGGTGACGGCACGGCAGGGATTCTCCATCGCGGCAGCGACCGGCACCGGATCGGACGGTCTGCGGCTGGCGTTGCCGAGAAGGCGTCTCAGAGAGGAGAGGTTTTTACTGGGGATTTTATGGTCGGAGAAGGAGGGAGAGGGATTTGACGAGTGGCGGGAGGATGAAGTGGAGGAATGGGAATCGACGGAGGCGTAGCGAGACGAGGGCTTGGAAGAAGCCATCTGGGGAGAACTGGAAGGGACGAATGGTGGATTCAGAAGCGATTTCTTCTACGAGCGAAGCTTTCTGAGAAGGTGAACAAGCATCGGATCTGATTGTGCTTGTGCGGGGTTTTGCGAGAGGAAAAGGGTACTGCAGAGGCTGGCGAAGGGACGCTAACAAAAGGAGCGGTGGCGAAATTCAAAATTTGGCATGTCGTGTTCCGCCGGATGCTTTTAGCCTTATCGTGCGTGCGCTACGAAGATACTAAACTTAAATTAATTATTAAGGTATATTTTACATGACAAAAGTATTACATTTCTTGTACATATGTGTAAAAAAAAATATATTAACCTGCTGTATGATTACCCTAAACCCAAAATAATAAAAATGACATCTAGCTAAATGACGCCAATTTATTATTATTCAACTAGTGTTAGTTAAACATTATTAAAAATATATATATAATTATTCTGGGCAATTATAGGCCCTTTGATGTTGTCCTTTGTGTAAAATAAGGTAGGATGAAAAAATAACGAAGGATGCATGATTTGATATAATCCTGTGTATCATCTTTTAGATGCATAAATTTTCTTCTCTCGTAGCAAATTAATTCACATCTGACTCGTAGTCTCATTTTCGCTTGTATGGGAGAGTTTTCTGAAGTTGCTATCTGTGGTAGCCCCCAAGCATTTTACTCCCAATATTAAACATTGACTTTCTGTGAGGAGTGCGCTAATTAAATTCAATATCATATAGCTATCTTGGGTGTCGTGAGCTGCGTGGATAAATTTTTTATTACAAAATGGTGTTGATCTATACATCTATCTATAAGCTAATTAACACTTTCTTTCTTCTGTACGAACTCTCCAATCTCCATCCGGAGTGATCGATCATGGAGCTCATCATGTACCTACCTATGTTTCCTCTTGCCTTTCTTTCTCCTCATCTTTTTTGCCTTAAAATAGTCTGGCCGTAGCCATGCCAATTTCTCCCCAACTCAACTCAGATCCACTCGTTTGTATACCGGTGGCCATCTGATGCAACAAGTGAAGAATTGATTGTGTCCATTGATAAATAAATGTGAAAACAACTTAGGTGCAGAAACTAATTTTGGTAGCTCAATCTAGTTCCTCCTAAAGAGAATGCTATACACGCACTATATACAGGTCAAAATGTAAATTTTACACCCTATTTTTATTGTTGCCTATATTATTTTATTTGTTATCTTAATTTTTTAAAAGGGATAATCTCCTCGTACGTTTGAAAATATCCGATTTATCTTTATTTTTTTTTCTTTCTAAAATACCTCTCATATGTTCCACCGTTATTACAAAATACTCTCGCAGTTATCTTTTGTTGAGTTAACTTGAGTTAAACGTGAATTACATATGTACCATAGTTAAAAAAAATTAAAATATCAATCTTGCCTTAACTTAAAGACAAATAAGAAATATTGGTGACGGTAGAGAGGTATATTTAAAAAGACCAAAAGTCAAAATATTTTTTGTGCCCATAACTTTAAGGACAAATAAGAAAGTCGGTGATGGTGGAAGTGTATATTTGAAAGGGCAAAATAGTAATTTTACAGAGATAACAGAGTTCATTAACAGATTTTAACTCTAGAAGTATATTAGAAATGAATTAGAACATAGAAAGAGTATTTTCAATATTAGTCATCTAAGATGCATAAATCAAAAAGTCAGAAACTTTTCAGGAATATATAAATAATTGCCCTTTTTTAAAAATACTAAAATTTCAGCCCACTGGAATTTTATCAACTCATGATGTACAATCACTTTTTATTTGGAATGTTTCATCCAAAAATCTATATTTCTCTACTAACCTTATAACTCCTCTGTTTTGTGTTATTAAAAATTAAAGAAATTTTTAAATCTTAAACAACAGGATTATACATCTTAGATTAAGGGTGTAATCCTACAACTTTTTGGATCGTAAAGTCAACACTTCTTAATTAATTATCTGAAGTCATGACGAAAAATCTCAAAAAGAGCTCTTACAAGTATATGAAGATTTTTTGTACAATAATTAGCTTTTGCTTATGTGGTATCTCTAACCAATTAAAAAAATATTCTGAAATACACTTATCCCATTATGATTTTAAAAATATATATTTTTATTTTTTTATAAAAAAATAATTAACTGAATATAAATGATGTGATGTAAGTGATGTTACATAATAGACTTCCTACTTAGAACAGGTTGTGCAATCATATGCTGCTCAACAAGTTGATTTGGCAAAAAAAATACAGTTCCATAAACTCGACAAAAATAAAATGTACTATATATATATCTATAGAGAGAGAACTAGGTTGGAATACTATCAATAGCACCAAGTTATTGGTGCTATTAGTTTCTTAGCTCTTAGATTAAGAAATGTTCGGTTAGGATAATGTGGGCTCTTTAGGGTTGGGTGGGTGGTTGGTTGAATAGTATAATGTAATGAATAAAAACAATCAAAGGGGTTAATCTAACGGCAGAAAATTTGATAGCACCAAGTACTTGGTGCTATCGATAACATAGCAGCCGGACTCTCTCTCTCTCTCTCTCTCTCTATATATATATATATATATATATATATATATGACTTCGTTACTATACATTTATGAATGTAGAGTTTTTTGTACTTATAAATTTTGACTGTTGAATGAAAGAATATGCGGTTAGTGTGATAGTGATCCCGATTAGAATGATAGTAGTCCGCTAGAGTTGAGTGGATGATTGGTCGAATAATATGGTCTAACATATGGAAATGATTAAAAGGGTATATATAACAGTTAAAAACTTATGNACGTAAATTGAATAGATTATTCATAAAATTCTGTTTTACCCCCTAATAAGCTAAAACATTATTAAACTTGTCATCTGAAAAGTAACATAGACTTAACAAACAAAAGTGATAAATCTCCTACTTAATAAGAAATTAAAAAATCATACTATAATCTATAATATATATATATATATATATATATATATATAGTTGAGCTAGAATACTATCGATAGCAAACGAGCTCCGTTGTCACCCATTTATTTTTTATGATGGAGCCTCTAAATCGATGATTGACATCGTTAAACATGATCTATACCACTTGAAGTGTTTATAAATTAAATTTCATACACTTTCGATGTTGTTCTCTTGTCCATCGAGTGGACACAAAAATGAACGGCTGAAAATGAATATTCTTTAAAAAATGATGATAGGAGTCTTGTAATCCAGATCAAGAGTATAGATCTTGTTTTAATAGTTTAAAGAATTTTCTAACAAAAATTCAATTGATTTGGATATTTTTACGCCGTTAAACGAGAAAACACCTCATATCGACTGTTAAAATTACAAATTTTGAAACCTTTTAATTATTAGGCAAATGATGTCGAAAATATTTGAAATTTGATTTATAAACACTTCAAGCGGTTTAGATCATGTTCAATGGTGCCGATCGTCGATTTGGAGGCTACATTATCGAAAATAAATAGATGGCAACGAAACCTGTTTGGCTATAATAATCATTTTAGCTCAACTCTCTCTCTCTCTCTCTCTCTCTCTCTCTCTCTCTCTCTCTCTCTCTCTCTCTCTCTATATATATATATATATATATATATATATGTAAATAAGTACAAACATGTCTTCTATATTTATTTATTCATAATAATACAGTAGTAGCTAGCACTCATCTTCACTGCACATGCATGTGATCATGTGGGCACCTGTAAATGAAATGCATCATCTATTTGTCCGCGACGGGACAAGGGAATCGCGGGATGGCAAGCAAACGTAGATCCGATTTCCTCCGTGCGGTGACTCGGCTGTGCTCCGTCGGGGATCTCCCAGTCAAAATAGAAGAGCAGGCCGGCAAGCGCGATCTCTGCATTTGCTAGCCCGTACGACATCCCCGGGCATATCCTCCTTCCCGCCCCGAACGGAAGGTACTGGAAGTCCGTCCCCTTGAAATCCACGGCGCTCTCGTCGAATCTCTCCGGCTTGAACTCTTCGGCATCGTCCCAAATCTGCGGATCCCTCCCCATCGCCCACACGTTGACGAGCACCCTCGTCTTCTCCGGTATGTCGTAACCGAGCACGCGACACGGCTCTCGGCACTCCCGGGGCAGCAGCAGCGGGACCGGAGGGTGCAGCCGCAATGCCTCCTTGACGACCAATTTCAGGTAGCTCAGCTCCTTAAGATCCGCCTCCGTCACCTTCGCTCTTGCTCCGAAGACCTCCCTCACCTCGGACTGCGCCTTCTTCATCACGCTCGGATTTCTCACCAGTTCGGACATGGCCCACTCTACGGTGGTGGACGACGTCTCGCTTCCGGCCCCGAAGAGGTCCTAATTGGATGATCAGTAAGGGACAGGCGATATCGTAATCGCATCGATTAACATATATAATTAATAATTAGGGAACGCGCGAACTATATATATAATTCGTCCATCTCGACTATATATATATATATATATAATTTACATATATATACATATATATAATTGAAGTAAATTAATTAAGGCAGGAAAGCTTTTTTTTTTTTTTTTTAAAAAAAAAAAAAAGAAAAAAAGAAATTACCAAGATGATGGCCTTGATGGATTCAATCGGCAGAGGAAACTGAAGGAACCCTTCCTCTCGGATTCTTAGGAGAACATCCAGCAAGTCCTCCTCCGATCCGCGCTCTTTGCGCCTCATGATCTCTACGTGCTCCCGGATGATGTCGTCCAGCACGTCGTCGAACCTGCGGTGTGTTTTCTTCAGCTCGGCGGCGATCCCGCAGAACAGCCTAGCGAGGGTCGAAGACGGGAACAGGTCCACCATATTGAACCCCCCCGCGGCCTCTACCGACTTGGACAGCGCGGCTAGGAAGACGTCCTGCTGCTTGCACTTGTCGCCGACGATCGTCCGTATGGTGATGTCGTTCATGAGCGCGAACAACTTGCCGCTGAGGTTGACGACGGAGTCGGTAACTTGATTAATGGAGCGCACGAGGTTGTGCACCTCCTCCTCCCTGATGGATCGAAAGGAGAGGACGCGCTTGGCGCTGAGCAGCTCCAGGATGCAGAGCTTCCGCAGCTCCCGCCAGTAGTGGCCGTAGGGAGCAAAGATGATGCCCTTGTTTCCATAGGACATGATCTGGACGGCCAGGATGACGGGCCTGTCGGCGAAGGCGACGTCGTGGGCCTTCATGATCTCCCGGGCAGCCTCTGGGGAGGACGCCACCAGGGTCGGCACCTCCCCGAACCTCAGCAGCATGAGCTGCCCGTACCGCCTGGACAGGTCGCGGAGGGAGTGGTGCGGCAGCTTCCCCGCCAGGTGGTGGAGGCTGCCCACGACGGGGAGCTCCCACGGCCCCGGCGGCACCACCGCTTTCTTCCTGCTGCCGCCGCCGCCGCCGCCGAGGCCTCGGCGCCGCAGCACCAGCAGCACCAGCAGCAGGAAAGTCAGCAGCAGAAACAGGTACAGAAACTCCATATATGTCGACGACCGATCAATTAAAGTACGTTGCAAATTACTCGAGAGAGAGGTAACTAACTACATGTACAAGATGGGGGTGACTGGTGTGGCGAGGAAGAAACGAAAGCTATACAGCTAGCTTATATAGCATATAGACAAGTGGTACCTTGCTAGCTACACCCATAATAATAAATAAATAAACTAAGAGCGAAAAGTTAATCCACCAACTCAAACATTTACACTTTTCATTTTAAATTCTAATATTATAATAAAATAATAATAATAATATCACTGTAAATTTATTAATTTTTTGGGGCTCCCTTTGTTTGGGGTATAAATAAAAATTATTTATTTTGAAAATAAGTGCAAGTTAATATATAAATAGAAACTAAATCAATTTTATGTTAAAAAAATTACGTTATTTCTGAGAATAAAGTAAATAATAATTTGGATGATTAGATTAGAATAAGAGGAATAAAAATTATAATTTTAAATTCCTCGACAAAACGCTCGCTAAATCGGCTCCTAAATTATATAGAAATTCAATTCTAAGTTTTTAATTTCAACGAAAATCCATTTCGTTGAATTCACACGCTAGGTGGGTTCCGAGTCGCCGAAAACGGCAAACTTTCTCTTTTGTCTATTTGTAGGAATATGAATGTGTACATAAGTTATATGCTATTTTCAGTTTAGCAGTTCTCTATCGTGTGGTTGTAGCTTTGTTTTGTTTACAAGTACAGCTATTGTTTCGTATACAGAAAAAATTTTATGTAAACAACGGATCTGTTGGCGTATCCGGAGAAACGTGTAGTATGAGGCATGACAAATTAAGTTGGTACCACTTTCTTGGTGCTTTTAAGAGTATTCTAGCTCAACTATATATATATATATATATATATATATATATATATATATATATATATATATATATATATATATATATAAGTAAATGATGTTGAAAAATTATAAAATTTGATTTCTAGAAGTTTTAAATGCTGTAAATAACGTTTAACGGTATGGATCGTCGATTCGGAAGCTCTATCATCGAAAACAACTTATGAGTATGAGGGCGATCGTACTCATAATAGTATAGTAGATGGACCCTATATAGGCCATGGCTACTATACTATTATAAGTATTAGAGCCCTCGTACTCATAAGTTGTTTTCGATGATGCAGCTTCCGAATCGACGATTCACTCCGTTAAATATGATCTAGAGTGTTTGAAACTTCTAGAAAATAAATTTTGTAAATTTTCGAAATCATAATAAAGTCCATTAAGTGGGCGTAAAATGAACGGTCAAAATCGAACGACGTCCTAAAAAAGAATGATCGGAACCTTCATTTCAAGATCGGAGCTATTGATCTTTATCTATGTAGTGAATAGAATTTTCTATCGAAAATTCAACAAATTCCGATTCTTTTACACCGTTAAACTAGCAAGTATCTCATACCGGCCGTTAAGAATTGTCAAATTTGTGACCTCTTGATCGTAAGGTAAATGATGTTGAAAAATTATAAAATTTGATTTCTAGAAGTTTTAAATGCTGTAAATAACATTTAACGATATGGGTCGTCGATTCGGAAGCTCTATCATCGAAAACAACTTATGAGTATGAGGGCGATCGTACTCATAATTGTATAGTAGATGGACCCTATATATATATATATAGAGAGAGAGAATTATGCTGGAATACTATTAATAGTAAAACAATCTTTTTTCTATCAAGTTTTTAACCTTTGGATGAAAAATTGTAGGGTCAGAATGATATTAGTTGGTTAGAGTTGAGTGGTCCCCCTGGGGTTGAGTGGTCTCCACTGGGTTATAATATTTAATCCAATGGTTAGAAATAATAAAAAGAGTTGATCCAAAGGTTAAAAAACTGGTAGTAACAATAGGATTTTGCTACTAATAGTAGCCCAGTCAAACTCTCTCTCTCTCTCTCTCTCTTTCTCTCTCTCTCTCTCTCTCTCTCTCTATATATATATATATAGAGTAGGGCTGCTGTGCTCTCAGGAGCACGGAGGCCTCCGTGCTCCTGAGCCATTTTCGATTATGAAATTTCTGAATTGACGATCGGCTCCGTTAGACTTGATTTAGCGTATTTGAAGTTTCTAGAAAATAATTTTTGCGATTTTTTGATATCATTTACCTAGTAATCGAAATGATTCAAAATCAATAATTTTTAATGGTTGATATCTGCCGTTTTCAAGTTTAATGGTGTAGAAGTATTCAAATCTGATTAAATTTTGATACAAAATTCTTTATACTATCTATAACAAGATCAATATTTCTGATCGAAAATTTTAGTGCTATATCACCACTTTTTATAAGATTTTTATTTTCAGCCGTTAAAAATTATTGATTTTGAATCTTTTCGATTACTAGGTAAATGATATCGAAAAATCGCAAAAATTATTTTCTAGAAATTTCAAATACGCTAGATCAAGTCTAACGGAACCGATCGTCGATTCGAAAATTCTATCATCGAAAACGGCTCAGGAGCACGGAGGCCTCCGTGCTCCTGAGAGCACAGCAGCCCTACTCTATATATATATATATAGAGAGAGAGAGAGANAGAGAGAGAGAGAGAGAGAGAGAGAGAGAGTTTGACAAATCCTATTATTACTACCAGTTTTTTAGCCTTTGGATCAACTCTTTTTATTATTTTTAACCATTGGATTAAATATTATAACCCAGTGGGGACCATTCAACCCTAGGGGGACCACTCAACTCTAACCGACTAATATCATTCTGACCTACAATTTTTCATCCAAGGGTTAAAAACTTGATAGCAAAAAGAGCGTTTTACTATTAATAGTATTCCAGCCTAATTCTATATATATATATATATATATATGGTCCATCTACTATACTATTATGAGTACGATCGCCCTCATACTCATAAGTTGTTTTCGATGATAGAGCTTCCGAATCGACGATCCATACCGTTAAACGTTATTTACAGCATTTAAAATTTCTAGAAATCAAATTTTATAATTTTTCAACATCATTTACTTATATATATATATATATATATAGTTGAGCTAGAATACTCTTAAAAGCACCAAGAAAGTGGTACCAACTTAATTTGTCATGCCTCATACTACACGTTTCTCCGGATACGCCAACAGGCCCGTTGTATACATAAAATTTTTTTTGTATACGAAGTAATAGCTGTACTTGTAAACAAAACAAAGCTACAACCACATGATAGAGAACTGCTAAACTGAAAATAGCATATAAATTATATACACATTCATATTCCTACAAATAGACAAAAGAGAAAGTTTGCCGTTTTCGACGACTCGGAACCCACCTAGCGTGTGAATTCAACGAAACGGATTTTCGTTGAAATTAAAAACTTAGAATTGAATTTCTATATGATTTAGGAGCCGATTTAGCGAGCGTTTTGTCGAGGA
Source organism: Ananas comosus (assembly GCF_001540865.1). NCBI lineage: Eukaryota > Viridiplantae > Streptophyta > Magnoliopsida > Poales > Bromeliaceae > Ananas > Ananas comosus. Next base: position 95,806 of record NC_033627.1, on the reverse strand, counting down.
ATTTTTTTGTGACTTTCGGAGTGTGGTGGCTGCCATATGGATTGGGTGGAGGCTAATTAATTATTATTTAAAATTAATTAGCTAATTAATTATTAATAATTTAATATGTTTATTTATAAACTAATACTTATATTGATAAACAATTAATATTTTTATTACCGTAATTAATTTTTTACTAGTTATCTAACTAAAATAATTTACCAACTAATTAAAAAAAATTAAATTATACTTTATATTTCATTAATTTATTAATATATTTTTATTGTCTTATATAATATTCATACCTAATAAATTTATTACTTTATTAAATTATTTTTAATTAATATTTTGATATTAATTAATTAGATAAAATATTTTTAATTTAAAATTATAACTCTTATTTCTTTTGTTCCAAAATAACCATTCAAATGCTATTTATTTTATTATCCGGTGCAACTCAATTTTCATACAAACGCAAAAATTGATATAGTTTTTATTTATATCTAAATTTGTATCTATTTAATTTCCAAATAAATAGCTTTAACTTATATCCAAACCACACGTTGCATGTCAATTTTTTATATAAATTTTAGCAATTAAAAAGATATAATAAGATTTGTGAATAATTATGCATTCTTCAACGACAGATTTATGGAATTACAATAAAAACTAACTGTATAGACTTGGTCTTAGTAATTAGCTCCTACAGCATGCCGTTTGAAATTATATATTATATATATATATATATATATATATATATATATATATATATATATATATATATATATATATATATATATTATATATATATATATATATATATATATATAGGGAAAACTTCAAAAATCCCCATGTGGTTTGTCGTTTCTCACTTTGCTCCCCTGTGGTTTAAAATGTATCAATTTGCTCCCCTGTGATTTCTTTTTTCTTTTTTTCTTATCAATTTTATTATTTTTTTTCTTAAATCAGTTATAAAGTTAAAATTAAAGGTACTAAAGTGAATATTTGATAAATCTAGATGGGTAACTGAATTTTTTGTATATAATTTAATTAAATATTAATGAAAAAGCTGCTGAAAAGATAAAAACGAAACCACAGAGGGACAATTTGATACATTTTAAATCACAGGGGAGCCAAGTGGAAACTACGAAATCAGGGGAGGTTTTATCCTATATATATATATATATATATATATATATATATATATATATATATATATATATATATATACACACGTAATTGAAACGTCAACTGTATTATAGGACATATTAGGACGAGACAGGGCATCTCCGACCGCTGCAGTGGTATCTTTTTTCCTTTGTCTTCTGTTACAAGCGTTTGTTTTTTCTTGGACTAATATTTTTGCTGGAAAAGTCTTATAAAAGGTGCCAAAAAAGAGAATCGCCAAAGAAGTGATAATACTTGAAGCCACGCTTAATTATTTTATTTTATCATGAATTCACGTCTATCTAAATGTGATGGCGTAGTGTGGTGGAGGGACCACTCCTGTGTTGTCATTTTTTCCGTGCGGTAACAACTAACAACACCTTTTGGTTATCCAGGTGCAGCTCATTAATTGTCAGATTGACTTGGAAAAGAAAGAAAGGGCGAAAGAAACCATATTTCTCTTCTCCCCAGTTAAATAGGGTATTCCCCGTTCATAAATAATTATCCAGCAAATATCATGTTAATAAGTGAACAGAGGCCTTCCCCTACCAACTCCTTTTGGTTTATCTGGCTCCAAAGTGATAATATATACCATCGAAATCAATTTAGAGTATTTAGAATATACAAAGATTAAATTCCACAGATTTTAAAAATCATTAGAATATCCATTAAAGAGCACTAAAATAAATAATCTTGTAACTAAAATAAATTTTACTGTTTGAAGAAATTTCCTTAATAGTATCAGCTTATTTAAATAGAGGTACAAATTTATAAAACTTACCTCAATTGTCATCCTTTTGGATCTAACCAACTAATCTTTAAGAATTTTGATTTTACTAACTAATCTTTTAATTTATTTGATTTGAGGCAATTTGTGGCTTTTTAATTTTAAAATTTAAATATATCATTTATTTTTACAAATTTAGTTAGGTATATTTTATATAATTTACATAACTATAAATTCATTAAAGTAATAATAATTAGCTTAAAATTTGTATCCAAAAGCCATCAAATCACTTAAATCAGACAAATTGAAGGATTGAATGCTAAAATTAAAATTTTAAAAGTTTGCGCAACCGAATCAAAATAAGTTTTATAATTTTTCCCTCAAATAGAAGAGCCTACCAACTTAAGGCTTGTTAAATATAAAATTATATAAACAACCGTTAATAATATATTAACGGTTGTTTATATAATTTTATATTTAACAAGCCTATCTTATTGTAGGTTTGTAGGATAGTTGCGGGAAAAACAATAGAAAGCAGGAAGGAGAGGACGACCTCTCCAAACAATTGGGACGGTGGCATCATCTTACGGCGGTTCGATACCTGTAAAATCTGTAAATTCTTCTTAATGAATCCAGATGGCCTGCCCCTGTGAAATCTGTAAATTCTTTTAATGAATCCAGATGGCCTGGCCCTGTAAAATCTGTAAATTCTTTTAATGAATCCAGATGGCCTGGCCCTGTAAAATCTGTAAATTCTTTTAATGAATCCAGATGGCCTGGCCCTGTAAAACTGCCAACATCAGTCTATGTCGTAAGAGAGGAGAGACCGGCAAGGGCATGAAGATTCACAGTGGCGCGGGCAGGCCTAGTGGAACCAACTCGGAGCCCACGCTGGTGTCCCTACGCTTGTGAAATCCATGGTCCTGCTACCTTCAGCTTCAAGTCCCAACGCTTGTGAATCCATGGTCCTGCTACCTTCAAGCCCCTCTGCAGCCTAAATAGACTCTTCCACATCATGAAGAGCCATCCTTTACCTCCGGTTCTTTGTAAACTCTGGATTCCGAGTAAGGGCCCCTTGTAGCAGCAAAATGCATGAAAAATTCTCATCCTTTTTCTTGCAGGGCTGATTGTTTCCAAGAAAGTAGAATAGATCAAGATCAGAAAGGTGTGCCTGGAGAAGTTTCTAGACTTTCGAGCTCTCTTTTAGCCGTATATATGTATACTATTCAGGAAGAGGGGTTATGGCCACTTTTCCTGCAAAACAAGAGCATTTTTACCTGTAAAAGATCAAAACAAGAGCATTTTCTAAGATGTATCCACATAAAATCTTACTGCATTCCAATCAATCTCTGTTTTATCTCAACCCGCATGCCAAGTAACCATTATCATCAAGAAGAATTATAAGTATGTCTGGCATTAACCACGTTCGAAGATATAGGTAAACAGATATGCACTTGGGTTCACCGGAACACACCATTTATTGTATTAAACCAAATTTAGTTATGATTGACATCATCTCCCCCACAACATCTCTCCTAACATATATGTCAGTTCACAGAAAACTAAGACTTCTCAAAGCCCTATGCACGACCGAACTTTCTTTGTCATCAGCCTTCAAGCCACACCACCGCTTGTCGCCGTCCTAATGATTTGGAAGAGAGCTGCAAACACAACAGACGAAAAAAAGAAAATGAAAGGTATTAAGAACAACGACAGCCCGGATAGATTTCTAACACAGATGACAGCATCTTTAAGCAGCAAGAGATAATTGATTAACAACCAACTTATAAATCAGCAAAAGAGAAATAAAAAAAAATAATAACTCCTGCCTCAACGTACAAGGTTTTTCAATAGAATAATCAGTTTCCTTTTTCAGCAGAATAATCAGTTTCCAAATCAGGTCAGACCCAGAAAGAGCTTTACATTTCAAAAAAAAAAAATGATATACTAGCCAAATATATTGGATATCTTCTGCACAAATACATTCATGCTGAAAACACATCATAAAACAACTCAAAAATGCTTATTTTCTACCACAAGAAATAAAATGCTCTAGTAATGTCATTGTAGGCATACTTCTTTTCGGTTCCATTTCTTGAACAAGTACAACATATCAGAAGTAAATGCTCCATTAACATGCTAGAAGTAAATGCTGAAATCCTGTAAAGGCCAAAAGAAGCAGATGGCATTTTCAAGTAGTACAGTATTCTTAATGAACGGGAGACAACGGTCAATTCACATGCTGGTGAAAAAGTATACTTCGGTTTAGGCTGCTAATGAAGGCTTTAAATAAACAGTAGCTAGTACAATTCGATTGAATACATCCATACAAAGCAAAAATGCGCCAACAATTGCAACTTAATTTAGTAAAAGGAATTCTGAGATTCTTTTCTTTTCGAGAGGGGAAAAAAAGGGGATTTTAAGATTCACTTGATCTATCGCAAATATTCGATATTCATAAATTTATATAATAAGACAAAATAGATAAGTTGTAGACAAGAGTTGGCTTTGTTTCCACTGAAGACACTGTTTCTATGGAGTTCAGGCAATTGTCTTTCCTCTTATGACAGTCATTTGTCATGCACAATTATAAAAATATTTATGTATATAAGCTCTCTAGAGTTCTTGCAAAAAAGAAATTTGTAATATTTCCCTTCAGAATACACTAGTTCGAACTACACAACAATAATCCATTCGAAACAGCAACATTTAAATAGCTAAGATTCATCAGCAAAGTGAATCCCTTCACCTAAACCTTACATCCATAGTGGGATCGAAGAACCAAGAAGTAAACATATCAACACGTCGAACTGAGGAACAAGTCCATCTTCATTTTCGCTCAACACTATCTTTGTTGGCAAACAACAAGCTGCCATCTCCCAGAAAAAGAAATACTAAGAGATGTCCTTGTCTAATAGTTCCTAAATCCAAAATTAAAAATGGATAATATTTGCTTTTCAGCTTTCTCCACCAAATGATGACTAAAAGTTGATAATATTTGTTTTTCAAGAAAATTCTTGATAGAAACATTAAAACCAAATTCAAATTGCCGACAATCGCAAGTGATGCTCATAACTGTCTAAAAATGGAATACATGTATAACAAGATACTTAAGTGCAATGGAGGGTTTGGCGAAAAGATGTAGAAAGTGAAAATAGCACATAAAATTCAGCGAAGTGTCATTAAGACAAGCAGATACAATTATAAACACACAAACTGTAATAAAACATAACCTGAAAGCTGACCACTAGGAATAAGTTGACTAAACACAAAACATAAAATCAAATTAAAGAATTGTTGAAAAACACGAAATCCCTAATTATTCACTTTTACCTCAACCATGAACACTAAAAATAACATTTACGTTGTTCATACAGTTGAGGTCCACAGAATGATCTGCTAGGTCAATCATGCTACAAGCCTCAGCAGCATTCAGTAAATGCCAAGTCTAGCAAGGATGCATGTATTTTCATAAGGATTGAAGCAACAAATTTTGTTATATTGATGGAACTAATGAACACAAAACTAAGAAGATAAAAGGTACTAAGTAACGAAAAGCACAGACTTATAGGCAAAAACCAAGAGCATCGATGAATATTACAGTGTCTCCATTGTAGCACCTTTTTTTTTATACCGACTCTTTAATGCTTTAATTATAAAAATGACTAATGAAGCAATGCCGTCCAAAGTATCAGATAGTATATATAATCAGAGATAGAAGGACATACACGATCCAATGACAACGAAGATAAAGAAGCCAAGCACAATAGGCCCGACAGGATAGTCGTAGCCTTTCTTGACTGATGTTTCAGGAACAGATCCCCTCTTCATGATATTCTTCTGAAACTTGGCAATTTTCTTGTCAGCAAGCCTCCTTGAGGTTGTCTGCTCCCAACCAACCAAAACAAAAAAAAAAAATGTTTTGATTCATCCCAGTATTTATGAAAACCAGCGAATGAAAATGAACCGATATACGTATAGAAAATGGTTATGATCATAGTTAGTTAATTCGCGAATTATTCGCGAATTATTCGCGAATTTTTGAAATGCCGAATAAAACTCCCGTTTTCGTATTTTTCCCAAAAATTCGGAAAAATTCGCCTTTTTTTGGGTAAAAAGAATTATTCGCGAATTAAACGGAATTCGCGAATAATTCGGCCCAAAAAACCGGCCCAAAACCCGTTTTTCCTCGCCCAAAACCCGTTTTGCCTCACGAGTCACGGCCCTCACCCTGTCGCCCAAAAGGCCAAAAAAAAAAAAAAAAACTTTCTGAAATCTGAAGTGAAATGATCGCCCCCCTCCCACCTCGAGTCCCACCCCCACTCCTCCCAAAAAAAGGGTTTGCCCTAACTTCTCACCCCTGCGGCGGTGCGGCCTTGCCACCGACCCCTGCGGCGGAGCCGCCCTGCCACCGACCCCTGCGGCAGTCGCGGTCCCTTCCCCTCCCCCTCTTCCCTTCCGGCCGCTCACCGAACGCCATCGGAAGCCCTCCTCTTCAGAAATCGAAGATCGAAGAGGATTAAATCATAGTTGGTTAATTCATAGTTAGTTAGTTAATTCGGATTCGCATATTGATATAGTCGAGGATTAAATCATCATTTTCTAGTTTATTTGTACAGATTCGCATATTGATTTTAAATTTTTATTTTGGGCCTTAACTTAATCTCGAGTGCTTAATTGAATGTGTCCATTCTCTGTTATGCACAAAGAAGACCCAAACATAGAGCTAAATAATCTTAATTAACTTAGGGACCAGGAACTCTTCTATTATACCTAATCAATTTCATGATCTTGTACTGTCGACACTTGCAAAAGAAAATTTTGTTGTGGTCTTTCATGGACCATTGACTCAGTGGGGTTTCTACTTAATTTTTGAAACATAACTTTTTAGTATTAGAAATGCAGCAATTTAAATATGGACTATCTTGATCTCTATTTGCTTAATTATTTCTTTATTTTGAGGCATAATATAGTTTACTATTTTTTTTACTTACTTAGTTTAATTTTGTAGCTCTTTATTCTTATATTCTTAAAAAATATGAATATTTATGCTCATAGCATAAATCTTGAGAGAAAAAAAAAAATTAATTTAATAGCCGAATTTTTGATCCCGAATTTTTAATTAGTGAACGTATAATATCCGTATAAATCACGTATCCGAATAATTGGCGAATCCGTTTTTTAGCCCTTTTTTTCAACGAATTTAAAAATTAGAAGACGAATTTTATCCGAATTATATCTGTACCGAATTTTTGCCGAATCCGAATTAACTAACTATGGTTATGATCAAGACAGTTCACGTGTCAATGCAACAAGCATCAATACAGTGATCGTTTTAAGCAGACAGAACAGCATACTAATTTCTTTTTACAGAACACTCTTAACATTAACAAAGCGTGCTTTAATCAACCGCATATCAATAACTGAAGTTGCCAAAATCTAAATATTGACGCTGAAAACAGCATAAGGTATCTGTAAAGTGAAAGATTGAAAAATTTTCGTTAAGCCATTTAGCAGTAAAATCTAAAATTAAGATCGAGCTAGCGTCAGTAGCAGATATAATTAAAGAAAAATGAACAAACAAGTAATGAAATAATGAGCCCCAGGAGTTTCTCGGAATAATGGCATCAAAACAGGCCTGCAAATATGTTATCCACAGCACTATATCCTCGAGAATATCTACCGGAGACACTCAGATCCAAGGAATAGGCATATGACTCGACACAAAACAACCAAGGCCCCAATTTGAAGGTAGCGAAACCTAATTAGCTTTCACCAAAGCCACCGGATCGAGAGATCTAAAATGATAAAACCATGTAAGCCATCTAAACCTAATTAGTTTTCATGAAAATACCAACTTCACGCATCAAAACACGGCGGATCCCTAAAAATAAAGATGCCCGAGAGATCCTCAGCGCACGCCGTGATTTCCATCGGAGAGAATTGAATTTTGCGAAAAATTGAAAGCGGTGCTTGATGAATCTCTTACCATTTTTGCTGGAACGCGTAGAAGAACGCGTCGCCACCAGAAAAAAAAACGCCTGGAAAGGAGCGCAGGTCGCCAAAGCGCTGCACCAAGCGCCGGTGTCGGCCTTTTATAGCGCTGTATGTAGTATGGCATTCTAGGGACACCAGGAATGCACCCCGGAATCGCACCCGCCTCAGTGGTGCACCGAGTTACGTCAACCGAAGGCGAGCTATTGGTCGATACACTGCGGACGTTGTGCTTGCAGTCGTTTTGAGGTGTCGTTAATCGCTATCCTGGCCGCAACTTGGCGGGTTTCGACCCGAACCAATTCGGTCCGATCCGATCCGATCCGACCGATTCGATCTGATCAGTACTTAATGGGCCTAGCCTTCCAACAATGGGGTGTGGGCCGAATCGGAATTAGCAAATATAAGCTAAGGACTTTCAGCAGCTTCCGAATTTTTAAAATTCCGGTAGCCAGCGATTCCGATTTCCGAACAATTAAAAATAAAATACTATATGTTTAATTCTAAATAATTTTTGAATTTGAGCCGGCTAAACGAAGTATTAGAAAAACAAACTGTCGATGTTGGAGCACCATGCTCACCAAAATTGCACTTTTTACTCATCCCAGCTAAGGGTCGCAATTCAGATTGAAATTTGTCTGGACAAACCCGACCTGACCGTTTGCTTAGTTTGTTGAGAATAAGGGGTCAAGTTCGCAATCACTCAGCTCAAGTCAGATCAAGGGCCTTATCCCAACCGGCCACAGCAGCCTGACATTTTATCCAATGTTGACAATTAACATATTTTTTCCTTCTTGCATATATTTTCTTCTTTCAATTAGTAATTTTTCACTGCTTACATATTTTCTTTTAAACAAAAAAAAAGGAAAATGAAATGGCTGCACCACTCTCTGGATTGCCCAGAGAAAATAAAAATAAAAATAATATTATAAAGAAGAAAATGAATTTTGGACGAGTCTATTTTGACAGATAAGTTCGCTGGAGGTCCAATCCGCAAAATAGCTACGCGGGTCGTCGTGGGCTCGCGCTGTTCACCGGCCTCAGCGTGCTTACCTCTTCAGAAGAATTGAATCAATCGATTGGAATCAAATCGAAATCGAAGAATATATATATATATATATATATATATATATATATATATATATATATATATATATGTGAGCTGGTATGTTATAGAAGTATAGAGTCCTCCGTATTTTCAGTTATTCGATGTTTGGACTTTCGAATCGACGATCGGCTCCGTTAGAGTTGATCTAGAGTATTTGAAGTACCTAGAAAATAAATTTTGTGATTTTTCGATATCATTTGCCTAGTGATCGAAGGAGCTCAAAATCAATAATTTTAACGGCCGTGGTGAGCCGTTTGCAACTTTAACGGTGTAGAAATATCCAAATCAAGTAAAATTTTGATAGAAAATTCTTTATACTATATAAAATAAGATCAATATCTTTGATCTAAATTTTTAATGTCATATCATCATATTTTGTGAGATTTTTATTTTTAGCCGTTGATTTTGAGCCCCTTCGATCACTAGGCAAATGATGTCGAAAAATCGCAAAATTTATTTTCTAGGTACTTCAAATATTCTAGATCAAATCTAACGGAGCCGATCGTTAATTCGAAAGTCCCAACATCGAAAACAACTTGAAAGCACGGAGGCCTCCGTGCTTCCATAAACATTCTAGCCGCACTCTATATATACATATATAAATAGAGTTTTGCTAGAATACTATCGATAGTAAATGAGCCGTTTTACTACCGATTTATTTTCGATGATAGAGCTTCCAAATTGACAATCGGCTCCGTTGAACATGATCTATACCACTTGAAATGTTTAGAAATCAAATTTCAAGTCTTTTCGACATCATTTGCCTAATGATTAAAGGATTTCAAAAATTGTAATTTTAATGGTCGATAATAAGCGTTTTCTCATTTAACGGCGTAAAGATATCCAAATCAATTAAATTTTTGTTAGAAAATTCTTTAAACTATTTAAAATAAGATCTATACTCTTGATCTTGATTACAAAACTCCTATCATCATATTTTAAAGAGTATTTAATTTTAGTCATTCATTTTTCTGTTCACTTGATGAATAAAAGAACAATATCAAAAGTGCGTGAAATTTGATTTCTAGGTAGTTTAAATGATTTAGATCATATTTAACAGAGCTGATCGTCAATTTGGAAGTTCTATCATCGAAAACAAATCGGTAATAATACGGCTCGTTTACTATCGATAGTATACTAGCTCAACTATATATATATATATATATAGCTAGACTGATATACTATCGATAGCACGGAGGCCGTGCTATCAAATTATATATTCAATGATATGGCTTCCAAATAGACGATCGACTCCGTTAAACTTGATCTACACTATTAAAAGTATTTGGAAACTAAATTTCATAATTTTTCGACATTATTTGACTAGTGATCAAAATGTCCCAAATTTGACAATTTTAATAGTAGATGTGATGCATTTGTGAATTTAACAATATAAAACAATCAAAATCTAATAAAATTTGTATGAATTTTTTTTTTACTATTTAGAGTAAGATTAGTATTTCTGATTTTAAATTCAAGTCTTTATCATTATTTTTTATGAGATTTTTATTTTTAGCCGTTCATTTTTAGACTATTTGTTTGATTGGTAAATGATGCCGAAAAATTATGAAATTTAGTTTCTAAATACTTTCAATAGTGCAGATCAAGTCAAACGGAGCCGATCATCGATTTGCAAGCCGCACCATTAAATAATTTGATGGCACGAAGACCTACGTAGTTCTGATAGTATATAAGCCTAGCTCTCTCTCTCTCTCTCTCTCTCTATATTATATTATATTATATTATATTATATTTATATATATAAAAGAGAGTAAAACTTTACTTAAGATTGGAAAGCCTGCGGAAAACCAACTGGCTAGCTAGCTGCTGCTGCTGCTGCAGAGCCATCGACCAGACGAAATATGGCTTTGAGCAGCTCCCTCTCCTCCTACGCTCTTCTCCTGCGATTCCCCCGAGCTCCGACCGAGTCCCCCAGCCCCGTCCATCCGTTCCTCCTCCCTCGACGACCGTCGGGATTTCCCTTCGTCCTCGCGTCGGAGTGCCTGCGCGCTCGTCGATTCGGCGCTCAATTCCCCGCCGGGGCGCTCGCGGCGAAGTGCCGCGCGATTATTTCGTGCTCGCGCGAAGGCGATGCGGGCGCCGACTCGCTCGCGCGGTCCGATGCCAACGATCGGAGGAGGGCGGGCATCTCCGGAACTGGTGGGTTCGTAGCTGCTGCGGTTGCGTGTGTGCTGCTGCTGTCGACGCGGCGGAGTGCTCTGGCGGTCGGCGGAGCTGCGAATGGTGGGCTCGCGGTGTTGAGGTCGGGGGGAGCGGCTCTCGGCGGGGCATGGCCCAAGATAGTGCAGATCCTGCAGGTTCTAAAGGAGCAGGGCTTCATTCTGGCCGCTCTGCTGGGTCTCTCTGCGTTCTTCTCCATGGCAGAGACATCGATTACCACGCTGTGGCCGTGGAAGGTATGTAACGATACGAATTCCAGGCCTAACCCCCCAGTTCTTCCTTCGATGATATTCTACGCGATTGCATAGTTGCGTACGATAATTTCGCATTTTACTGAGCTGCAATTTGGTTGCTCTAACCGTCTGAATTATTCCGCCCTGCCTATGGCGTTTAATCACCATTCCACTTAACTTCGCTATCTTAGTCTGGTGTAGTTAGGGTGCTGCGTGCATGGTTGCGAGTTTGATCATGCCGCAATGGCCTCCTGACACCACTTCACTTGTAGCTAGATCTGCCCAATCGCATAACTTTTATGGGCTTGCCTTTGCTTTGGCCGAACCTTGGAGCGGTTTTTTCCTAATCAAATGTTAATTACGCTTGTATCTAAGTTGATAGCATATTGCAAACATTCCTAGTTCTTTCAGAATTTCTCCTTTAGTTAATTTTGCATTCTGGCAAACTCTGTAATAAGAGTTTCAATGGGGAAATGTTGGATGATCTGTGACGACTTAATCTAACAATGCCAAAAGGGCATATTAAATTTTCTAGGGAGTTTCCTTCGTAGGATTGCGTAAGTACCTTTTAGTCTGCACATCATGTAATAACTAGTGAATAAAATTGTTGTATCCGAATTTATCGGGGATCTTTAGTGTTTACTTTTTCTGTTATCTCTAGATATGGATAAATTTTTGGTGAATGGAATTTGTTCTTTTGTCCTTTTTTTTTTTTCCTTTTCTTTTCTTTTCTTTTTGGTAAGATTTAACAGTGTTCTCTCTTGATCAGGTTTCAGAGCTGGCTGAAAAAGAGCCTGAGAATGGTGTCTTCAGAATGCTTCGTAGTGATGTCACTCGATTCCTGACTACAATTCTTATTGGCACAACGTATTGTTTAGATGCATTTATTCGTCTTCATGATCAAATATCCGCTACTCAGTTCTCTTAGTGTTTCCACTGATGGCATGCTGTTTTTTTTTTTAAATCTATCCTCAGTGTGGTCAATATTGCTGCGACAGCGCTTGTCACAGAAGCAGCAACAGCTATTTTTGGTGAAGCAGGTGTTAGTGCAGCTACTGGTGTCATGACTGTAGGGCCTTATCTCTTCTTGTAATGGAATTTAGATTTATATATCAACTGTCCCCATGTCTGATTAACGTATTGTAGCTTTGATATCTAACTGCACTGTATGAGTTCTTTTATTTATATTTGTATACTATGCGATTCCGCTAATACTGTACTACACTCATAATTTCAATGTTCACTGTTCAGAAAAATCTCATGGACTTGCAGTATAATGTTTTATTATTCTACTATCTCTAAGGGCCCTTAGACATTGGAAAGATGATTTTGAGACTACACACTAGGAAAGGAAAGATCTCTTGACAAATATGATTTTGGAGAGTTATGCTAATTACAATTCGTTTATTTAACGTGCTGCTAATAAAAGCTCTATTGCTATGTCAAGTGGTTCTGAGAGCACCCCTGCAGGACAGCTAATTTTTTTTTTTTTTTTTTCCATCTAAATTTATCAGGTTGCTATTTTACTCCTAACGGAAATTACACCAAAAAGTGTAGCTGTTCACAATGCTACAGAAGTTGCTCGATTTGTTGTAAGGTGAGACTAACCTATGTGAGAAGTGAAACTATGCTGTTATATATTTTGTTTCTTACGGTTTCTAAAGTATTGCATCTGATACAATTAGGTCAGGCCGGTTGCATGGCTTTCGGTGGTACTGTATCCTGTTGGGAGAGTTGTCACTTTCCTGTCAATGGGAATGCTGAAGATGCTGGGTCTAAAAGGTAGAAGGTAGGTCGCAAGTTCAACAGCCTGACTGAAATTATAGTTGTTTTCCTTATTACATCTTTTTCCCACTTTGTGGTAATACTCAAGGATTTTGAGTGCCTATCGGCACGGGCCGTATCTACCGTGCCGTACCGTGCCAACAAGATACCGGCACGATACAACCCTCGTGCCGATGGCGCAGTTCAAAATCCTCTATTTTTTAAATTTGTAAGTAATTTTTTGAATAAAATTCAAAAGATTTGATAAAAATACATGATAAATAGTTAGAACATTTTGTTGCCAAAGAAAATAAATATTTCATGGAATTATGTGTCGGCGCACATGAATTTTTTTATGACCGGCACGCATCGGCCCGGCCCGGCACGCACTGTGCCGTACCGTACCAGCAAGTTTTTGGCACGATCCCGTGCCACGGCACTTAAATCCTTGGTAATACTAACTAGTGAACTTCTGATATCTTGAGAAATTAGACTATATTTGATTGCATTTTATATTGATCTTCTTCTTAAATGCCTATGTTCTTCTTGCAGTCATTCTATACAATACTTCTATAGCACGCCTGTATTTTTCTTTGATGATTAAGTAGGGAATTAATTGTTACTTTACAGGTCATAGACAAACACTGTTCTAGAGGGAATATGTTCATGTAGGGGAGAGTTAGGATTTAAGGCATTTTGATAGACATCAGAATGCAATTTCTAACTCATTCGGGCGACATGAAATCACATGCCACTATTTAATATACATTTACGCTGGTGTTAGTATACAAAAGTGAACTGCTCTTAACACCATCCTGAGAAAATTGTACAGTACTCTTTTGGCTTGTTTACCACATTCACTGTACAGTACACAAGTACATTACCTGGTTCTTTATTTCAAATTGTAAGATAATACTATACTATTAATGATAAACTCTAACATGTGTTCTTTTAATCCATTTCTGCTTGTTATATAAAACTTCACAATGCAGGGTACTAAAGGGTTCTAAAACTACCTATCTGGATGGGCAGATTGTAAATAGGAAGATGTAGAGCAAATCTCATCTATTATATCCTTTAATATTCCTGTTTGTCCGTGTAGTGAACCATATGTCACTGAAGATGAACTAAAATTGATGTTACGAGGAGCAGAGCTGAGTGGGGCAATAGAAGAAGAAGAACAGGTGAAAAACTGTACTAGCATATTCTATCCTATCTACTTACACTGTTTAGGTTCCAGATCCTCTCTTCATAGAAATAGGAGACTGAATTCATATGTTAGTCTTGCTTCTGCTTTAATGGTTTTCACAGACATTGCATTTATTTTCATCTATAACTGTGTTTATAACTACTCTTTCGGTCTTTGAGATGAGTGGACTCTAGTTATTTGGGTACAATGCTATAAATATAGATGGTTGGTGGAATCTTTTAGTCAATTTAAATAAATAAAGGCTCTATTCTTGTTCTTGTGCACTCTATAGATGGCAGCGGTCGGATTTCTGACAACTTTCATTTATTATATTATGATTTATATGCATGTCTTTTGCATGTAGTCTACATGTTACATTTCATAGTGAACTGTGGCTAGTCATACTTTAAATGCTTTTACTCTTTCAACAGGACATGATTGAAAATGTGCTGGAGATTAAAGATACACATGTGAGGGAAGTAATGACGCCTTTGGTGGATGTAGTTGCAATTGATGCTAGTGCAACACTGATTGATTTCCAAAACTTGTGGGAAACTCATCAGTACTCCAGGTACTTTTTGTATGATTCTGCTGTCAATCACATTTGATTTTATGTCTTATCCTTATAATTTCATGGTTCGTTTCTAGAGTACCTGTGTTTGAGGAACGGATTGATAATATAGTTGGAATTGCATATGCAATGGACATGCTTGAATTTGTTGAAAAGGTTTATTCTAACTTGCAGTTTTTTTTTCATTTACTTGTTTTATACTAGAATTCATTTATATTATTATTATTTTGGGTAACTAATTGTTTATTAACTTTTGAAGGTCGAGAAGTTAAAAGAAGTCACTGTGAAAGAGATTGCACACAAGCCAACATACTTTGTGCCAGGTAATTTAAGTCCACAGATTGTTCCTTTTGAGTTTTGTGGATGATTCACTGAACTAACTGCTGATATCTGTAGCTAATGATTTAACATTTATTTGTACAGAATAATAAGTGAGAATTGTGCCTTTTTTGACCCTTTAATTTCTAAAATCTTATTGGTTCCTTCTTACCTATACATCTGCAATATTTTTTTCTTATGCTGTGGTTTTCTTCTCCTATATTAAGTCGATGGATAAAGAATGAGAATGGAACTTTTCTATCAAATAACTTGCAGATTCAATGTCTGTCTGGAACCTTCTGAGAGAGTTTCGCATCAGGCAGGTTCACATGGCTGTTGTCCTGAATGAATATGGTGGAACTGTTGGTGTATGTATATATCCATCTTAATTTTGCCAAACCAAATTCTTAGGCATTGCTATTTAAATGCAAAATCACCCATAATTGGGAACCTTATACATGAGAACCATTGTGTTTACATTTTCTTCTCTTTGTATTTAATTGACTGTTGATCTGCTTCATGTTTATTGACATGCTTTTCACTTATGCAGCTTCATTTCAATTTTTTCTCGAGCATCACACATTATATGTGGTGCTTTGTTGGTCGTCATGTTTCTCCACTTCTGAATTCTACAAATATCACGGAGACACTTGAAACCTCTGACCTTACTGAGGTGTATTATATGATATCTGACTTAATAATGTAACATCCTTGCACCAATTGAGTATGCGTATCTTCTTCTGGAGACATTTGCAGGTGCTTTTTAAGAAATTATGTAGCAAGTCTTCTCGTGTCTGGACATAAATGTTTCAAAATTATTTCAATATCCTTCAATCAAAGTCTTGGGAAGACTTGCATGCTATTCGAAACTTGATTTTCTAGCTCAGTGACTCATAACCTTAGATCGATTTAATTCCAAAGCCAAGCTTAGTTAAAAATCCTGTTGAAAAGCCGTTTTATCTGTTTAAGTTTTGTAGTATGAGAGGAGCCAATGCTGTCTTTACTTGTTATTGGCTTTTTAATGTAAGCTGGGAAATGATGGGTGATGCTAGAGGTGCTCTGAGATAAAGATCAAATCGAAACTAATTAGAGATTGCGAAAGCGAAGTGTTATATCAATAATTTAGTTCACAGTGGATATCAGAAGGGATTAGGGGAATATTCGGAGAAGAGAATATTTGAAGAAAACATAAACCCATGATCGATAGCCTAATAGTTTTCTGTTGTTATACAAGTTTTGCCACTTCCTATAGACACTTATTTACTGAATCCAAATCAAAGACATGTACATGTGATGTAATGATACTCTCATCTCACCTATTATTACCAAAAGGCAGAGTTTGAAACAGAAAAGGGACTTCTGGCCTAGATAAAACCTTAACACAACTCAGATTTTGATATTCCTAAATAGTTAGGACTTTCAGCTCCTTATTGCAAACTCCTAAACATTCTCCTTTCTTTATTTCTTTTTTTGACTTTCGAGAATTACATGAAAATGATTCAGAATGCATAACAATTTTTAAGTTTAAACCTTAGTCAACTCTGTCTAAATAAGTTCCAACATTTTGACGTCCTCCAGTTGCATCTCATGATGTGTATTTTAAGTCCTGATTGATCCCACAGTTCTACCATGCCAAATGCACTACCTCTGCATGATCTGTAAAATTTCTCATTTTCTGTATATTTGTACCCCCGTTATGTTTGATATCAGTTCTCGCTGACCTGCGGAGCTTCTGGTGGAACAGATTGTGACATTGGAAGATGTTGTTGAAGAAATTGTTGGTGAAATATTTGATGAGAATGACTCAAAGGTAGAGATAACGTCTGAAACCTCACTTGATTTGACAATTTGGCACTATTATTTATGATTGTATCTCATTTCGCTGATTTCACATTTTCCACCTGATCAAAATTTTATTTTGGTTTGCATCCATCTTCACTCTAGTGGAATATCAATAATGATGGTTGGTAACCAATTGTTATCTTTTACGCATGAAATTTCTTGCTCTTAATTAGTGTAGTGGTACTTACATTTTCTGGCTTGCATGATATAAAATTTTTCATGTTGACGTGTCGCTTTCCCCTTCTGAAATTTGTGCGCTTGATGGACACCATCCCACATATTTCTTGTGTGATCATTCTTTTTAAGATTTTTATGGTTTTTCTTTATGGTCTGCTGATAAAAAAGAACGAAGTTAGAATCAGTGTTAACGAAACAAAGTTGAAATAAGGACATTCCTCATACAGTGAACATTTAGAACTGGTCGAGCTTGTATTTTCATTTTATTTTTACAAATGCCATGGACCTCATTGTTGAACTGGCGGTTGAAAATGTGGTAAAATACATATGAAATCTTCTTGGTTTATGTCTTTATTATTCCTCCTCTGTAGATAGAATCTAAAAGTGCCACAGATGGAGAACTTCAAAGATGGAAACTACATAAGGCTGAAACAAGCATGTCAAATATATACTCCCAAGCAGTTGGTAGAAAGTTGATGTCTGCTAGCATTCTTGTTTGTGTTAACTAATGCTGTCCGCGTAGTTATTATTACTTGTACATGTGGATGCTTATTATTCTGTGGGTCACAGCACGTGGTGAATGTCATTCTAGCAGCTCTGATGTACTTAGGTTGTATACTCATATATGCATATATATTTATTTTTAAGAGAATGGTAGCATGCTCCTGCACCATTCATGTTTTCTAGAAATGAATTTAACTGAAAATGTAAAGCAACTAGACTTTAAACTTGGGACCTCGAGTACCGGCCATCAAGCCTCTTGCCACTTTCATTAGTGACGGTCGATTGTATACTCATATCTTGATTCTTCTTGTCGAAGTGCATATTCTGGAACTTTGTGCCAAGTAAAATCAGCATGGAACCTTTAGTAAAACAGCAATTTAAGTTTACTTAGTGGGCAAGCAGAGATATGATGGACATAATAGCAGTAATACTTGAGTGTTCTCCATTATTACTATATATTTATTTCCTCTTGTAATTTCTTCTTCATTTAATTATGTATAGGAGGAGATCCAGAAGAAAACAGGTTATATAGTGATGCGGGAGGATGGGACATTTGATGTCGATGCAAATACATCAATTGATCAGCTTTCCGAAGAGCTGAATATCAAAATACCAGAGGTTTGTAATGCTATAAGATAGTTATTTTCTTTGTAGTCAACCCTTTTTTTCCCTCTCGTTTGTGTTCTTAGTTTTCCTATATAGATTAGAGACGCCAAACCTATTAGTTGCCAGGGATTAAAGATACATGTAAATTATCTACTTCTGGTAATTAGGACTTTTGGGGCACAGTATATCTATTTTCTACTTGGAAGGATGAGTGTGTACATAGGCACACCTAAGACGGTAGTATGTAAGATTCTCAAACCTCTGGTTTAGTCTGTTCTTATGAGCTTCCTATTGCATTACATTAGATAAAAGATAGACTCAACCTTGAAAGTCATGAGGAGAGGAGATAGAGCATAAATTAAAAACGTATCCTTCAGAGGAAGGAGAACTCTGTTTGACAGCAGGTTGAAGTTTGTTTCAGTAAATTTGGCTGTTGTTATATCAGCTTGAGTCGTTTTTTATTTTATCATACTTTGGCACCCGTTCATTTTCATTGTGCTCTACTAGTTAAGAAATTTTGTTTGCACTTTTAGAGCCCTGCCTAAACATATCTACTCTTTCATCTAGGGTCATCAATATGAGACTGTATCTGGTTTTGTCTGCGAGTCTTTTGGATATATACCAGAGGAAGGTGGAAAGATCGTAATGGTACTTGAGAAGGCAAACCAAGAAGAGAATACTGAATACGCTGAGCAAGCATCAGATCATCAAGATGAGAAGGAAAAGCATCAAGCTTTTGAACTGGAGGTAAATTTTGGAAAGAAGCATTTAATTAATTATAAATATCCCGCAGCATATTGTATAGCATCTTATTGTAGTTCTTACATTTGATCAAATACTGTGTTACTTGTGATGAAATTATTGTTAGGCTTCTCTTACGAAATTTATTGTTTAAGCAAAGCATGGAAGCTTCATTTAATTGTCACCTGACCATACATAAAGAACAAGCATGTCTGACTTCGAACATTTTTCTAGGCATTCTATGAAGTGATACTCAATATTGCTAGTTGTCTTAATGAATGAAGCGGTAGCAAGCTACCTTTTCTCAAAAAAAAAAAAAAGAAAAAAAAAAAAAGAAGCTAGTTGTGATGATTCTTGAAATCTCATTAAGTTTGATTCTACTTTTTGTACCTAACAAGAATATTTAACTGGTGGGCATCAAGCAGATGAACTCCCATTTGAAATAACTGGCCAGGCCCATTGATTATGCTGGCCCAAAATGTCACGGCCCCAGCTCTAGGGGGGGATACATTCTGCTACCAATCTTGGTTACAAGCCCCAGTAATGTCTTGTAGCTTTATTTGTCAATTATTGTGCCACATTCCTATGTTTTTTCGACACTATTAGCTGTTTGACGCTCGCATGATATTGTATAATTAGACTAACTGCAAAGAAATTGATATTGCATAATTATAGATGCAGCTAACATGTAAATATATAAATGCATACACATGTCGTGTGATTCAGTAATAATCTCTTACTTTCATAGATCTTATAGAGTATACATCAAGATGTTTTGAACTCCGCTTTGTTTGATTGTTTTGTGTACTAAACTATGATGCTTTGGCATGTTTCTACGGTTCTTTTGTGAAATCACTGGATTCTTGTTCTCTGATTGGCCGTGTTATAGACTACTGTAACTGATAGGCTCTTTCTCATTTTATCTATTATTTCCACGAGCTGCAGTCCTATTTTCACGTCATTTTTGTAGATAAAAGGCTATGCCATTTCCATATAGAATTTCATCCGGTAGTTGAAATATTCCATGGAAACATTCTGATAAGAAATTACATATCATGCATTGACGGGAGACTCGAGTTTTAACTTGAGCTACCCTCTTGAGGTTTCTCGTACAACTCATTTGCTGTGTGCTTTTACATGCAGATATTGGAAGCTAATGAAAGGAAGGTGAACAAAGTTTGGTTTAAACCAATAAGCAGTGAATGTGTAGACATGGAGAATAAGGGGACGAACCGTTTGGTCTCCACCAAAGTGATCAAAAGGAAGAAGAAGACGGAGACCGATCCAGACTGGCTTGACGATGGAGAGACCGCAGAGGAATCGCAAGATGAATGCTCAACTGAGTTACTAATAGCTCATGGCAACCTAAAAGACCCTGCCAGCCATGCTACTGATGAGAAAACGGATGACCACCGTTGTAATACCGGACAATAAGCACACTACGCCTCCAACTCTTTCCATTCCATTTCTTGGTACACCACACAAAAAGAAAACGTAGACCGAAAAAAGGGTTTGAGTGACCGTAAAAGATCGGAATGCTCAAGAAGGCAGAACATATGGAAGGCCGGTGGACGGACATTGCAAACATTTCTTCTACAGGTGAAGGGAAGTGTCTACGTCGACTGCCTCGTTGGAATACGTGGGTGCATGCATGTTGGCCTTATCCGCCCACGAGAGCGATTTGTCCTCAAAGCAGCGGACGCTTGGGTATCTGCCGCCATGAGAGTCGAGGTGAAGGTAGGGTGTAGGGTGGCGTAGGGGTCTTGAAGGGTGTAGTAATTCAGGGTGGAAGAACCATGTGGGCTTGTGGTAGGGAGTAGTTGTACTCGCAAGGGGTCTCGGTTGTTCGGCTTTCGCGAGCGTTATTAATCGCAGTAGCTCCTTTTCTTCTCTCATCTCTTTGATCCTCTGCAGCTGTCTGAACCTCTCTCGCAACAAGGCGATGGAGGAGTGGATGGCGGTGGAGTCGTTGCTCTCCCTCGCCATCGCCCCTTCTCGCAGATGGCGCCCCGCCTCCGAATGAGGTAGGTGCATGGGCTGAGGTATATAGTGTGAGAAATGCATGCGCACAGCAGCAGTGGTGGTAGCCTGCCCGTCGAAGGGTGGCTGTGGGTATTCGAAAATAAAGGGATAGGGGTGTATTTTTGTCTTCTTGCTTTTATCCTACACTGTCTTGCGCAGTTTGATTGATTCGCCTGCCTTTGACGTAAAAGAGGGAGTGGGGACAGTGGACAGTGGACAGTGGACAGTGGACAGAGAGAGAGAGGGAGAGAGAGGGAGAGTGAAAGATGAGGAAGGGGGAATGGGAGTGACCGGCCGGTGTGGTACCGAGTCCGAGGAGGGAGAAACTTTTGTGGCTATCTAACAAGTAAGTTGCCGCTCGTGGGAGAATAAGGGTGGGAGGGACAGTCCAAACGAGGCTTGTGGCCGTAGCTCTTGGTGGTTATTTTAGCGGGGGAATAAAGGGCTGCGCCGGTGTCCCCCCTCGCCCTGCTCCCTGCGTCGGCTCGGAGCGTTAGATGCAATTAGCGTCTTGTGCTTTTCCTAGCGGCCGCTCATTTGGACTTGGATGGCCTGGATTGCCCGACAGCAGTCTACTGTGCTGACTGACTGACTGACTGACTGACTACCGAGCCTAAAATCCAGTAGGCTCGGTGGTCCACCCCCTCCGGCCCGTCCACAATCTCACCAAATCTTTCTATGCCCTCTCTCTTCTATTCCTCTGTGGCTGCCTTGGGAAACGTGAGATGACAACGGTGGGTTCGTGGTGGACGCTGGGGACTTTTGGTTGGTTAACTTATTCCTCCTCTCATCATTTCTTTTTTTCTGTTTTTTTTTTCTTTTTTTTTTTCCTTCTCTTCTTTTTTTGATTTCTAGACTAGCCTAGTTCCCACTTTTTTTTGTCCTGGCTTGGGTGGATGCAAATGGCGTGCGGCATGCAAATGGCTTTTGATGCGCCAATGCCATTGTGGGCTGCGAAAGACGAGCAAGTTAGTGGCCCTTTTCCGTCCATACCCGGCCTCTATTCCTTTGCTTCTTTTATGCCTCTCCGCCAATCTCAAGAGATAACGCCTCTAGATTTGGCCACTTGTTTGTACTGTACTGTCTGACTAATGGAGGCTGCCTTAAACTAATCATGCAGAGGTAAACACAACCAATTGGATAAGTGTGGTACTGCTCTACATTATTATTATTATTATTATTATTATTATCATAATTATCATCATTGTGGGACAGATATTATGACTTCCGACATTCTGTGGCCGACCGAGATTTAGGAAGCAGATGTGACCTCTAGTACATGGCGTGTATAGAATTTTTGGGCGTGGCATTGTTGATTGCCTTATGTTAATACAACCTTATTTGAGTTCCTCGATATGGCTTTTTTTGACCAACCACAACCTAGGAATAGGAAACATAATCTATACTGTTTTATTTGTAGCCCTGAGTGGCTTCCAATACGTGAGTCAAGTGATGTACATTCAAGTAAATGATTCAAACCCTTCACTGCACGCAATTAAAAATGTAGTACAGTGATATGAATGCAACCTTCAATATGCATGTGGCGCGAGCACAAACAGATACTAAGCAGTACACCTCTCTGTGTTCCCTCCGTAGAGAGGTCTCGGTTTCACCTCAACCATGACCTGAACGGTAAACTGATCGCCAGGTTTAGTCATCTCCGTCATGCCCGTCTTTAAATGGATATCACTGCGTACTAGAGTCATGTGGCAATTCGGGGAGTTGTGTCACAATTCGACACAAATTGCGTGTGCTTTTCTCGTGACACGTTTCGAGCTAAAGAGTTAGTCACCGGCTCATTGTTACAATAGCAATGTCATGTCCACATTGAGAAGTAGGGAAGAGTAGAATGTGGGCAAAAGTAACTAGTTCTCACTGTTATACGTAAAAATTACTATCTCATAATTTACATTAATATATAAGTACTACAAGTTTTACTGTTTAGCTTCTGTTGTCATCTATTTTCAGAGATAGGCATAGTCAACAGCAACACCAGCAAAATGGACAAGACCTATGGTAGAGCCGAAACCAACGACAGACCTGCAGAGCCTCGATAAGCTTAAATTGACCCAAAAAACCTCTTATAGCTTAAAGTTTGGTTTAGCTAAAAAGAACTCTTCAAGATTAAGATCTGAATGCGCAACTTGTTGCTAAAGATGAATTAGCTTACATTATATGAGCTTTGTCCAGCTTCAAATTATAAAAGGATAAACAATCTTACGTCTTGGCAAGCAGGGTTCTTAAGTACTATCTTGGTAAGAATGTTAAACTGGAGATAATCTGGTGAGCAGCTGCTTTTTATAGCTAAGCTTCTTGCCATCGCGGCTAAAATTCAATTGACCGCGCATAGGATTTTTTTTTTTTTTTTCTTTTCTTTTCGGTCCCTTATTTCTACCGTGTCCTCTCTCCTTTCCTCTCAAGAATAACAGCCTTATGCAGACCAGATATTCAGTGCGGGAGATAGTTAATTTAGGACATCGCTTACTGCGTTGCCTCTGGGCTTTGTGCGCTGGACTTGAAGCGAGCCTTTTGACACTATAAGAGGGCTAGCAAGCGGAGTTTGTGAGTGAATTGTAACGATCGGCAATTACTGACCGAACGCAGGCAGTCTTCCGCTTCCGAAAACATGCAGAAGAAACGAATTTAAGCGCACTTCATTAACATTAATTTATTAACATTAATAATTAATTAATCGGTAGTAGTGCTACACTTGCACACAAGAACAGTGAACAGAGAGAGGAGGAAGAGAGGAGGAGGAACAGAGAACAAGGGGAGGAGGAGGAGGAGGAGGAGGAGGACTAGTCTTTTCTCTCGGGTCGGGGTCGGACGGCGCATGTACGTTACTGGTATCATTTGCAGCAGCAGCTGCTGCAAAATAGACTTGTGGAGTTGTTTCACTTGCCCGGGACGAAGTTGGTGGCGTAGGCCCAGGCGTTGTTGGCGGTGGGGTCGGCGAGGTGGTCGAAGAGGTTCTCGATGGGGCCCTTGCCGGTGACGATGGCCTGGACGAAGAATCCGAACATGGAGAACATGGCGAGGCGGCCGTTCTTGATCTCCTTGACCTTGAGCTCGGCGAAGGCGTCGGGGTCGTCGGCGAGGCCGAGGGGGTCGAAGGCGCCCCCCGGGTAGATGGGGTCGAGGCCCTCGCCGCCGACGCGGTAGCCCTCGACGAAGCCCATGAGGACGACCTGGCAGGCCCAGATGGCGAGGATGCTCTGCGCGTGGATGAGGTTGGGGTTGCCCAGGTAGTCCAGGCCCCCCTCCGAGAATATCTGCGCCCCGGCCTTGAACCACACCGCCTCCCCGAACTTCACCCCGTTCCTCGCCAGGATCTCCGGGAACACGCACCCCAGCGCCCCCAGCATCGCCCACCGGCAGTGGATCACCTCCAGCTCCCGGTTCTTCGCGAACGTCTCCGGGTCCGCCGACAGCCCCGCCGTGTCCCACCCGTAGTCGCCCGGGAACTCCCCGGTCAGGTACGACGGCGTCTGCTCCGAGAAGGGGCCCAGGTACTTGGGACGGTCGGGGCCGTACCTGTTCTTGTTGTTGGTGGTGGAATTAATTACGAAATCAGAATCAGAATCAGAATCAGAACCAGTCACTCACTCACTCACTCATTCTTCTTCTTCTCCTCCTCCTTATTCTTCTTATTCTTTGTTAATTATAATATGGATGTGACCAATTAATTAATTAATTAATTAATTAATTAAGTACACCTGATTTGTGTGCATCCTTATACTAGTACTGACCAGATGCTCCCGGGGGCGCTCTTGACAGTCCTGCGCATGGAGACGCGGCCCTCCGAGACGCCGACCTTGCGGACGAGCTCNGAAGGAGAATAGTAAGCTTGAAAGTCGAGATGTAGATAGAAGGTTGATATCTCGAATAATACAGCCTTTAACTTCTTTTCTTTTTTTCTTTTTTTCCCCCGGAGGAGGACTGGAGGAGGAGGAGGAGGAGGAGGCGATTGATTTGGTTTCCTGATGGACGGTGGCGGTAGCGGGTATTAATAGCATGGGGAGCGGGATGGTTGCGGATGAGGATGCTGCCACGTCCGCGCCACCTTATTGGCTCTCCATCCGCGCCTAGATTTCCCCCAGCTGATTCTCCAGGCCGCAACCAACCGCCAGTTGCCACGTGCACCGAGCGAAGATCTCCTGGCTGCCGAGGGCCTGATTCCGGATGTCGAGATATTTCCCACTTCTCGTCATACGGGAGAAAAAAAAAAGAAAAGGACGATGCCTTATCTTCTTCTAATAAAGAGAAAACGCCTTATGTGCATCGACTGATGTTGTAGGTAATAAAAGATTAGTTGCGATGCGCAAGAGTGACGCCGCTGCTACTGTGGTGGCGCTCGGCCGGAGCAGCATAAGAAGCACCTCTTCATTACAGCTTTTACCAGACCTCTACTCAGCCTAGCTTTCACTATAACTTCACTACCGAAAAAAAAAAAAAAAAGTAGCCATTACTCAGGCAGTCCATACGAAAGGTTTTAAATAAATTTGTTAGAGAAACCTGCATGGCGACAGTGTTTCTATCACAAACAGGAACAAAGGGTTGCAGTATATCAACAAGGAATGACGATTAATTACTCAAAGAACACCCAACAAATCTTGGCAGAAAGCAATACAGCAAATCTATGGCATACACTGCAGCATCTAAAGGCAAAGCTTGATACTAAAGTCCATTGTGTACGGTACGCAGTTTCTTATAAATGCCTCCATCATGTAACAAGCTCTCCTGACGACAGGCGGCCAGAAATGCAGATTTATGCTGACATAATAGTTGACGGTAGTCACTCAATAGAACTGAGGGCAACTATATCCGTGTTCTAAAACGTGAATCACTTGTTCCATTGCGTGCAATATATTTTGCTATAAAGGGACAACTTATGCAAGATCGTTCCTTCCGCCAAGCGGGCAACAGTCATATCACACTGAAGCAAGCTGCTCTTATCTTGTTATTACATTTTCACCGGGAAAACAAACCAAAATCGAAATGACAAGCAATCAAGAGACATGAAGTAGAAAAATACAGAAATGTAAACGCCACACACCTTGTACACAAATACTTGCACACAGCACACTATCTTAGATTTTGGCCAGAAAGAGTTATGGAGAGTTTTGAGCGGACAAGCAAAGAGATCCGTCCAATCAATAGCCACAAAGAAAACGATAACTGAAGTGTAAGAACCATTACACATAAATTTTGATTGCTCATAAACATCAGAGTGGCGTGGGGAAATTTTCTTTGTAATAGCACGAGATGGTCACTGTTACCTTAATGCCCACTAACACACGAGTTTATTTCCAAACCAACCAACCGAGTAGCAAGTACTGTCTTTCATCTTTATATGAGGACCGCTGGTCGTCTTCCTCTTTTTAGTTAACTAATCTACCACACCATAATTTCCCTCTGAACTCTGCACGCTTGCCAACTATTAAACCACTCATGTATCTATTTAGGAACATCAATTCTAATATTTGCTTCAGCTATTACCACCTCCTATGTCAAGTTCTATCATATACTTCCCCCTTTTCTTGTTAAACTTACTAGAGAAACATTTGCTCACTCTGGCTGTTAGGTGTACAACTAAATAATTTCTATGAAAACCATATACATCTGAGACTGTCAGAAGTGGACTGCCATGCCTTCCTTCTCAAAGTTCTGTTTTTAGATGACAGCTGAGATACTGCTTCCAACCGGATGAGATGCAAAGGGGCTATCTGGCAAATCAATTTGTCCACTGCACAAAAAAGCGAAAAAAAAAATGTTTGTTAGTTTGTCTTTCAATGCATTACCACTTTTCAGCAATAAGAATAACTTTCAAAATGTGCAAACAACATCTAGCTTATTCTGAAAACTGTACCTCTCTTGGTCGCCATGACTGTTGCTACAGTGTCTGGATTTATTATTATTTGGACTCACATTATTTGAGGCATCAAGAGCATTACTGAAATGATCTGTCATAGAAAATTTGATTCCATCTAAATAAACATAAAAAAAATGTCCCATAGGTTGCAGAGGGCACGGCCAAGAAAACAGTGAATTGTTGTTATATAAAACAAAGTTACAAAGCAGACCTTCTGTTACTACAGCTTCCATACTACCAACGAAATAGGAAGGTCGAGAAAGCGGCTTGGAGGTCAAGTTCAGTTCCGATAGTCTCCTTTGCTCAAGTTCAGCCAACTTTTCTTGTTCTTCTAGTTGTTGCCTCCTGATTACCCTCGATCTACCTGACTCTCTTTGCACTACAACCCCCCCACAAAAATAATGTAAGGCATATATTTGGAAAAAAATAAAATAATAATAACTAAACCATATCTGAATCTAATAAAGACCAACTCACTTGCATGCATTACAGGGTCCATTCTAAGGTAATAAGGATACATTGCAGGCTCCATTTTGTCCATATAACTTCTGCCCAACAGCAAAACTTAAGTCTCAAGAATAATAAAAAATTTGCTTGGAAAAGGAATAGTTCTTTTTTTTTTTGGAAGAAAACAAAGTAAAAAGCAAGAATAGCTACAAATAAAGCAACAACTTTATAGCTTTGAAGTTTTCAATCAAAGAAGATTACAATTTAATGTTCTAAATAATTGACTTCCGGACTGTGAACTATAATGCAATTAATGTGTCCAGCTGTAGAGCAAAACTTTTCAAGACAATCAACAGATTAAACAAAACATATAAATGATGCTGAAAAAGAACGACAATCTTATAGCATTTAATCTAATAATCTAATAAAATATGAAAGCAAATAAATTTGTATCTGACGTTTAGCAAATAGGAATTCAAGTAAGAATCCAAGAAAGCATACAATATAGAAATGGCACTTCATGTTATTGTTCAGACTTTAGAACCATTAAAACCCATTAGTTTTTCCAAATTGCAATCCGACCTACTAGCTTTTGTTTGGATACATCTATTGAACTAGCCCAAACAACAATTCCAGCTTAATCTGAACATAGAAGTAAACATAACAGATCAAACTAGAAATCTTGTAATGCCACAAAATACTGTCCAACTCCAATTTTTAACCCCAGAATTGCTGCCTTAGACTAACCAAAATTAGGACATACACCTTGACAAAGCTTAGTTAGGAAGCTTCATGTAGCCATTTTAGAAAACTGCAACTTAATGTTTGCTTCGCGCCTGCGGTAGTGATGATGACTCTTTTTTTTTTTTTTTGGAAGTGAAATGATATTAGTAATTTGCTGAACTTATTGAGCTCCAACTTGATTGAAAATAATGAAAGAATAATCTTATTTAGATAGATAGATAAAGAGATAGAAATCCTAGAACACAACTAATGCAAATGCAGAAAAAAATTCAGGTAGGAAAGGCATGTTGGTGAGGATTACTTTACCTATTATTGATGATCCTCGACTTCTCCTTATACTGTTTAACAAGAACCCGAGCACCAGATATATAATGGGGATTTCGCTTTGATAGTATTAACTTTACAGTCTCTGGATGATCAAAGCTTACAAATCCAAACATGCGCTTATCTTGACAAGGAATTCTCACATCACTTACTGGCCCATACTGCCTGAAAAAAGAAAAAATGGGCATGAAATGAGGAAAGCAAAAAAAACCGTGATAATCATACATATAAATAAAGAACCATCAAATAGTCACCGACTTGAAATAGTTGGAGACATCATCCTCAGTAAAAGTGCTATCTGCAGGGAAAGTTAAATAAATCTGACGCGAGCTTGCTCCAGTATTTATTCCATCATTCCTATATTCCATGCACTTTGGAGCATCTTCTGCTAGTATCACCGAGTGTTGTCCGTGAGGCCTGTAGAAGAAATGATAGTCAACCATTCAATGTCTACCATTCTTTATATTTACGTTTATGTGCGTGCGCATGCCCAACTTCTCTTTATACATGGTCGCTACTGCAGTATTATTAATATTAATAGACATTGTTATAAAACAAAATGTTTCACCTATATATGATAAGAATATAGAACATGTCTGAAAACTAAATTAAAAAATATAAGTAGAAGATCAGGAACAATGCAAAAGTACCTATCTATGAGCCATATACTTTTATTTAAGCGGGCCAGCAACTTCGTCAAGCTGAAACCAGCCTTTCCGTGTCTTTGGCTTTCTGTTAGGTATCCTTCTGCCTGCAGAGTTCTACCATACTTTGCCAAGTAAAGCATGGGCAGTGAAGCAATTGAAACAGGGATTCCCTTCCTCTCCTTCAGGAGCTCCGCAAGTTCCATTTCTAGCTTCTCAAGTGAGCCAGGTAAGATGTCTTGGTCTTCAATGGTCATCTCATTCATGTTTGAGCTGCTACTCATCAAAGAATAGTCATTTAGAGAGAGATGGCCATGATAATAGCTGCAGCTGGCGCCGTGCTTACAGTATCCTTTGTGAAAATAATGGCAAGGCTTGAAAGGTAATTCACCTAGGCTCACCGTTCTCCTGCTAGTCCTGGAAGTAGGGCTGCAACTACCGAGACCGTCTTCTTGGTGGTAATGATTACTGCCAAATGTGTCGTGCCCCACTGTGTGCACGGCACTGAACTCATGATCCTCCAAGCTCAAGAATTGAGCGTGGCTAGGAAGATTGGATTCGTCACTACTAATAGAGTCTGAGTACAAATTAGGGCCAAACTGATTAGGAGGGGGGGCCTGAACCCCTGCTGATACAGTTGGAGTAGATAAATAGCGTTGCCCAATACTATTAGAAAAAGAAACTAATTGGCGGCCAATGCCGTAATCGGTCACAGACTCAGCCGGAAAAGCTGGGACCTTGGAAGATAAGAATATCTTTAGCGTCATCGTTGCTTCATTAACAACAGAAAGGAAATCCTCGTCGGGCCCAAGGGCTAACTGAATCATTCTTTCCTCATCTGGAGTAGTCAGAAATATACATCCTAGAATCTTTATAGCATTCTCGGACTCCACATTCTTAATTCTGTTGAGTATAACCTTCGTCAGTTCAGAGAAATCCATTTACAGCGTCACAGTACCTGCGCATGGCCATTGTAGCCCATAATATACAAAGAAGAGTCAGTATAGATGGTCACCGCAGAGAACTTTTATGATGATTCATGAAACATCAATTTTAACTTAAAAGTAGAAACAGAGGGCCCAGGTATTGATATTTGAAGCAAGGCGGACCAAAAAAATGGAGGCTTTAAGAGTAGATGCATACAGAGATAACTTACATCTGCCCAATGTGCTTCCTACATTTTCTAAAACTGTGGTATAGAAGAATTGCAATAAGTGATTATTCAGGGACATACCAAGACAGTAAGAGATTTACGCCCAGAACAGGCGAGCACATTATAGAACAATACAAAAATCATTAATGCCTATATCAAGGCCACGCCCAAAACCATAAATTGGTGGAGGTAGAGCAATCCCTATCCGGTCATTGCAAAAGAGGTCTAGCGAAAATAAAAATAAGAGAAAAGCATTCCTTCCCAGAACTGCAGAAATGGAAGAAAGAGAATAAACTGTTTTCTTTTTTCTTTTGGTTTTTTTGGTTTTTTTCTTTCTCCCCTTCTATAGACAGAAAAGAAAATCAGTAAGGATTCTTGCTGCAAACCTTCCCTTTGTTTCTTCTTGTCCCCCGCTCTTCGCACACTCACTCTCTCTTTACATCTCTCTCACACTGTGTTGCGTTGTGTTGTGTTTGCGTTTGTGTTCGTGTTGAGTGCCTCCTAAAGAGTGAGGGGGGCGTAGTGTGGTGGTGGTGATGGTGGTGTTGTCCGTGCGTGTGTAAGTAGGGAGAAGCGGTCAAAGCGGATTTCGCAGTCTGTCGACCGTTTCTGCCGGCTACAAACGGGGAAGAGGTTGCGATTTCTCGGAGTGGCGTTACGGGGTTTTTCGGTTTCCCGTTCTAGCCGCGCTATTGGGCCGGGCCCAATATGAACAAACTGATGAGCCCATGAGCGAACTTTTTTTTGTTCGGGAAAACTTTAAATACCCCCACGTGGTTTCACTTTTTCTCACTTGAGTGCCCTGTGGTTTAAAGTGTATCAAGTTAGTATCCTGTGGTTTTGCACTTTTTCACTTTAGTATATTGTTTTCACTTTAGTATCCTGTGGTTTAAAGTGTATCAAATTAATACCCTGTGGTTTCGCACTTTATCAGTTTAGTACCCTGTGGTTTCGTACTTTATCACTTTAGTATCCTGTGGTTTAAAAACCACAAGGTACTAACTTGATACAAAAATAAAACCACAGAATACTAACTTGATGCAAAAATAAAATTATACAGTGCTAACTTGATACACTTTAAACCACAAGGTACTAAAGTGATAAAGTGAGAAACCACAGAGTACTAACTTGATACACTTTAAACCAAAGGGTACTAAAATAAAAAGTATGAAACTATACGGGGGTTTTTGAAGTTTTTGTTGTTGTTGTTGTTGTTCTCAGTGTTGACAATGCCAATTGTAAAAATAGCACGGCTATCTGTATACCCAAGATAAAGTGTAGATTTTACACACTTTGATGGAAAAACCAATAATTAGCTTTTCTCTTGTCAAGATTTTTTTTTTATATTATATATTAAAAAAATTTAAACTCTACGATGATGAAGTGTAAGATGTACAATTCCTGTTTAGACCGTACACTCTTTTAGAAATAACTAGACGACTCATTAATTCTTAGCAAGATCAACCTTTTGGCTATCAAAACTCTGAACCCAACCTCTGCCATCACCTTCCACGTTGGCTTAAGATATTCTAATTTATTTTCTATACTTTCTGGATTTTAAAACTTCCCCCAGTTGGCAGAAGAGTTTTTTCTGTATTCATGCCTAGGGATGCAAACAGTTCCGGGTTGTACGATCCGAGACAGATTTGGGGCAGAAAATAGGAGAAATTTTGACCCGCCCCGAATCCGTCTCGAAAATTATTTATATTTTTAAAAAATATTTTTTAAAAAATAATGTATTTATAAAAAAATTCAAAATACAAATAAGTTTGCAATCTCATTTCTAATTTATTTAAAATTTTTGAATTTTGTTTTGAATTATGATTGATATTTTTTATTTTTATAATTGATATTATTAAATTATATATATAATATTATTAAAAATTATTAATTTATAATTTATAAAATATTAATAATATTATAATTTTATAAAATATATTAGTTGGCGCGGCGAATTCGGGACGCCGGCGGGAGGCGGGTTACGAGGCGGGGCGGATTATGGGATGTACTTTTCAACCCGTTACGAATTCGGGGCGGGAGGCGGAGCAAAATTTTGCTAGTCGGAGCGGGCTCCCGCCCCGAGACTCGTCCCGTTTGCATCGCTATTCATGCCCCGGCGTTGTGAGCAGGATGAAAAATGTGTGGTCATTATGAGATTGGCCCTCGCCAGCTCTCTTAGCTTCCCATTCTGTTTCATATGAGAGTTTTAGCCAATTAAAATATAGACTTCATTAAATTTATGGTGACCCCATTAAATTTAAGGACTTCAATCATCAAATAAAAATTACATAATTAGCGGCTAAAAGTTATTAAAGCCATTGAATTTAATGAACTTTAACTTAACCAGCTCAAATAACCTTGATGAGTTGAGTTGAGAGCCCCGTTAGAAAAGGGCCTACGGGCCCAGCCCAATATGAACTGGCTGAGCACAAGACAGCGTCACATTTTCCTCGCATGCGATAGTCGTGCGTGAATACACAAATAGCAAATTGCGCTGTGAGAACCCTGTGAGCGTCCCGAAAATTTGTAATACGATGACGACAACCTCCATGTCCACCCGGAATAAGGATAGCAAATTAGCATAGAAAATGTTTTGATCACAAAATAACAAAACTAACTAATTTAAATAAGAAATAATAGACTGTAGACTGTTAAGCACTCTAATGGAAAATCCCGATACCAAATATGACGCGAAGTCATTAAGCAGCTTCAAGGTCAAAACATGGCAAGAACACCAACAAGTTATAGTATCAAGGAGCAACAGTGACCCTTCCGGCAACCTGATCAAGATCTTACTTTCCCTGTGATGTCATCATCCTCCCCCTTGGATAAAAGTCGAAGAAATTAGGAACAAAAAGTTCGTACATTTCAACAGAGCAGAGTGATATAGAATAAAAGTTCACATTTTGCTCTGGTATGTTCAAGTCCAACAATAATACGACATTAATTCCACCTCTCATATTTCCGCAAGCGGGAATAGTTTAAATTAACAAGACTAGTAATTTGCCACAGATGAAAATGGGCCACCGGCCAATCTCTGTGCCGAGTACGAGGTGGGTCTATATAGGTATTTGTTGAGTCACATGCGCAGACCCGGCCCATTCTTAACTCTACTCACTATGTAGGATGTAGCTTTATTTTTGGCATTTGAACAATCATTTTGATTTCGAATAAAAAAAATGGTAATTTATCTCAAACATTTATTCATTATGTATCTCGATCAAATTATCCATCCAGTTTCTAGTATTTTATATATATATATATATATATATATATTAATAAAAGAAAGAAATCAAAATAATTAGGAAACTTTCGATTGCAAAAAATTAAAAAGGCAGAGGTAGAGAGATCCCGTGGAGCGGTAATTCAAAGTTCAAACCTGGCACGAATGGAATATTATTTTGATTTCTTTCTTTTATTAATATATATATATATATATATATATATAAAATACTAGAAACTGGATGGATAATTTGATCGAGATACATAATGANACAGCCTCAAGGCCCTCAACGGCTACTTGTGAAAGAGAATACGCGAATCCGATGCTCCTCCGGCGGACCGGAACCGAAGGGAAAGTTCCAACTACGTGTCAAGTTTTCTCGGCCGACGTTGACGCGCGTGCAGCAGTCTTCGGCCCTCGTCCTCAGATCCGGCGGGTCATTGTACCTGATGCCTCCCAGTTTTTGAATTCCGTTTGGGGCCGCGCCCCTCTTCGTAAATCCTGATCCTCCCCGCACCAGCACCACCCCCGCCTCATTCCCTTTTCCAAGATAACGCTAGTCGCTCCTCCGTCCCTCCGTCCCCATCACCGGCCTGCATCCGTTCTTCTTCCAGTTGCGATGGAGATCCTCAGAACCCTGAAGCCCGCCTCTTCCAGATCGTTCTCTTCTCTTCTTCCTGCGTCGGCCTCCGCTCGCAAGATAAATTCGGCGCCCCGATCCGAGCAGGAGAACACGCCTCCCGTCCATCCCAATGTCCAGATCGCCTCGCCCTCGCCCTCGCCCTCGCCCTCGCCCTCGCCTTCAAAGAAGAAGGCTACATCGGCTCTTCCGCCCAGACAGATACAGGCCACTAGATCGGACGAGGCGCTTGCTGGGGATGCGCCCGCCGATCGTCCCGATCCTGCTGTTAAGGTCCCTCTTTTGCTTTCACCCCAACCTAACTCCTCCTCAGGAAATAATTTCCCCAACCAAACATTCGCGGGATTAAACTTCAGTATCCTCGATCTCTCTGAACTGTCATTACTTTCTCTTTTCCAACTCCATACACGATTTCCACTGGTCTCCAGAGTTTAAAACTCAGGAGGATCAGAATGCTGTCTTTTTTTGTAGCCTTAATGTTCATTTCTTAGCCCCAGTCTTATCTCCCTTTTGCCCTGTCATACCTAAATAAACGATGCATCCTCCAGAAAAAATATTTTTATTTTTTTAAAAAAAATGAATCTGTGGGCAACTAATGATTTTTACTACGGGAGAACTTCTCATTTTAGACTTCGGGCTCTTTTGGGGGTTGAGTTTGCTCACTTTGCAGCGTGGTGCTACTTTGCACAGCACTGCTTATTTGAAAGCATCTTGCTTAGATTCCCCCACCTGCGCTCGACCCTTTTCACAGACATAACTGGAAACAGAAATTAAGCCAATTTATCCCTCAACTAACTGAAAAGGTGTTTAACGAAATGGAAGTTCTGTGTCTCACCAAACAATACCGTCCAATGAGGGGAGGCATTCCGCAGCACACACGTCATGTGAAACGCTCTGCCAAACAGAGCCTTCACTGTACTTTGGGATTTCATTTGTGCTCTTCCTTTTGATGATTCTGCCGGTTGTTGTGAGAATAAGGCCCCCGAATTGTTAGGAGAAAGAAAATAGTCGAATTGTGCATAAGGTCTCCCCTAATTCCGTGAAAATTGTTTGATGCTGCTGTAGGTTGTCATGAGAATAAGGCCGCCAAATTGTCAGGAGAAAGAAAATAGTCGAATTGTGCAGAAGGTTTCCCCTGATTCCTTAGCAATTGGTGATCGTACGTTTACGTTCCACACTGTTCTTGGTCCAGAGTCTACTCAGGTAGAATGCTTCATTTTTTCATGCCTTTTCATTTAATTTCTAATGCTCTGTTTTGTGGCGACTATTTGATCAGTTACTCTACATACCAAATCACTCATGTTCAGGATGATGTCTTCAAGTTGGTGGGTGAACCTTTGGTGGAGAATTCTTTGGCTGGTTTTAACACTTCCATAGTATCTTATGGCCAGGTACTGTTCATTATTCAGCTCTGATTTCATTTATTCATCATTTTTTTCTTGAACTTCTTTAGTTTGATCATGATTTCATGATTATAATATTGTTTTCATTGCTGATAGACCGGGAGTGGGAAAACCTACACTATGTGGGGTCCTCCTAGTGCCATGGTTGACAGCCACTCCATTGATAGCAACCAGGGTATTGTGCCTCGTATCTTCCGGAGGCTATTTTCTGAGATTCAACGGGTTTGTTCTTGTCATTTGAATTTTGAAAACTGCTGTTGTTATGATTACCGGAGGTGGTCATCTTCATGGCATGCACTAGCTTGCAAAGAAGCCTATATTTCTTCTCATTTTAGTTTTCAATATCTCTAGCCATTGGAGACTATCTCTGGCTCCACATGTAACCATTGTTAGCTATTTCGAGTTTCATCCTAATTTCATAAAGAATTTTCCTATGCAGAGGCAGGAGAGTTCAGAAGAAAAGCAAATAAGTTTTCAATGTCGGTGCTCCTTTCTTGAGGTGATCCTGTCGTATTAGAAAATCTGAGATCTCTCTCTCTCTCTCTCTCTCTCTCTCTCTCTCTCTCTCTCTCTCTATATATATATATATATATATATATGACTCTCTTGCTGGACTAGCAATTGAGTCCGTTATCTTTGGTCTTATTTGGTTTGTGTTGTCCATCTGTAGATATATAACGAACAGATCAATGACCTGATGGATCCAACTCAAAGGAATCTTCAGGTATAGCATTTTTAAGTCTTTATGTTCGTGTCTGAAAAAAAAATCAACTCCGCGCATTTTGCTTAATAGTGTAGGTGGTTCTCTTATTTGTAGATAAGGGATGATTCAAGGATTGGTGTTCATATCGAGAATCTGACTGATGAGTACGTCACAACAGTGGAGGATGTTGTTCAGATTTTACTTAAGGTACTTAAAGACCATTTTGCACAAGCTCTTGGTGGACATGAACTGATGATGGATAGCATTTTAGCCTAGAATCGTTTTCCCCATATAGAATATATTATTTGTTGATGAACTTCAACTTGAGGTTTCTCAAATGCTCAGAGAAATTAGCTTACGAAAGCATTTAATGCTTTGTACTTCGAAAGATAAGACTTTACAGCAATTGCTCTGCCTGCACATAACATTGTTCTATAATACATAAAGAAGCCTTTCTTATTGACATTT
Organism: Ananas comosus; assembly: GCF_001540865.1. Classification (NCBI taxonomy): domain Eukaryota; kingdom Viridiplantae; phylum Streptophyta; class Magnoliopsida; order Poales; family Bromeliaceae; genus Ananas; species Ananas comosus. The sequence goes on along the minus strand of NC_033627.1, from coordinate 59,062 downwards.
TCTTTAGTTTGTTGATGACCATACATACCTGAGAAATCCCTTTACAATGCCAACTATGGTAGATCACTCGAATCACTAAACCCATTGTTATTCCTCCATATTTACTATGAGTTTTCAGTGATAGGCCATCCAATTCGATTATCGACACTGTTAAACATGATCTTGGGCATTCAAACTTTCTAGGATTCAAATTTCATGATTTTGAAACTCCTTTTTGAGCTCACCAAGTTGCTACAAAAATTAACAAGCCAATGTTGGACAATTTATAGAATTTTTTAATTTAAGATCAGTGTTGTAGGTTTTTATTTAAATAGTTGGAAGATTTTCTATCAAAAATTCATTTTATTTGAATTGTACTTCACTGTTAAAGAAGAAAACATCAATATCTCAAGAAAGCACCCAATAGGTATCAGTTTCAGACCGTAAAAGAAGAAAACACCATTAAATAAGATAGCGACCACTAGATATCAAGAATGAGTGCATATTGATAACACCTACAATTGCAAATTCTACTCTCCCTCTTTTCTACAAGAGAGGAAACAGGGCTTAGGGCCCTGAAAAAGAAAAAGAAACGAAGAAATTAAGACAAAAAAACTGTATGGAATAGCTGCACTAAAGATGCAGCACAGACAAGACCCAATATCTCAAGGTGACAAAAGAAAGCAACAATTAAATAGCACCACCAACAGCTAGTTAGTGTAGTTTTTTGCTTAGCATTCTAGCTATTGATTAGCTTTCTTTTTGTTACTTTTATTTATGTCACAGGGTCTTTCAAATAGAAAAGTTGGTGCGACCAGTATGAACTCCAAAAGCTCACGTTCTCATGTCATATTTACTTGCATAATTGAATCTTGGTGCAAGGTAATCTACTCTTATCAAGTATTTTCTTTCTCTGAAAAGTTGTTATACTTTTATTAAGAGTGGATTATATTTCTGGCCTCTGCCACAATTGAACTCTGACTAGGAACTACATATTGGGAAAAAGTCACAATGCAAACAAAGATGAATAACTCTTCATGTGAGAAATGATTAAGCTTAAAGACATGCCACATAACTGTTGAAAATGTAACACCACTCCTTTAATGCTATAGGGACAGTCGGCAACCTGCTTTACCAGTTCAAAATCTAGCAGAATCAGCCTTGTTGATCTTGCCGGATCAGATTGGGATGAGCTCGATGGTGCTGGCAAGCATGGCATTAAAGAAGCAAGACATGTTAAGAAGTCTCTCGCAAGGCTTGGGTATATAGTTGCCAATTGATTTAATCATTTAGTTGTAAATGCATTTCTTTTTGCTTGCGCGATGTCATGGTTGATACTTAGTGTGATCTGCTTATATGATAGATGTTTCTAAAATTAGCATTAACATCAAAATTATATCTGGATTTCGCTGAATACTTGTTTAGAAAGCCAGTGTATAATCTTCCTTTTCTGCTCCACTGAATGAACCAACTTGGTAGTGCCTAGTCATATCAATAGGTTACTTGCTCTCATTTATCTCTGATGAGCGCACAGACCAATTTTAGGGTGCCCAGACATTTCTAAGTAGCCATACATCTCTCTATAGGCATACGCCTTTCAATAGGCATTTATGCATTCCACATCACACTTTAAATGTTGAATGATGATTCCGAGCCATGTAGTTTCTTCTTTTGGATGAACACAGGAAGCTGGTCAATATTCTTGCAGATGTCACAAGTTCTGGAAAAGATCACAAAGTCTCATATGTGGAGTCCTGTCTGACACATCTATTGCAGGATACACTTGGTGGCAACTCAAAGGTTACATTTTTGTGTGCCATTTCTTCAGATGATAGGTATTTCTACTACCAGATTTAATTTTGTCTTGTCAGTCCATATGTGATTTTCCTAAAATGATCTTGGTATATGGCTAATGTAGATGCAAGGCAGGCACTTTTAGCACACTGAGATTTGCTGAACGAGCAAAATATATACAAAACAAGCCAGTCGTCAATGAAATAACAGAAGATGATGTTAATGGCTTGAGTGATCAGATACGGCAATTGAAGGTAAGCTTCCTCTGAATGATCAATAAACCTTGAAAGGCTATGAGTAATAAGAATAACACAGTTTTATGTTCCATGGAACAGGAAGAGCTTATAAGAGCAAAGATGTATAAAGGCATCCCTGCTGGCGCTAATACCAGTGGCCATTTTAAAGGGCACAGTGCTCGTGAAAGCTTAAACCTTTTGAGAGTGAGTCTCAACCGCTCATTGATTTTACCTCATATTGATAGCAATTCAGAGGAAGAGATGGATATTGATGAGGAGGATGTAAGAGAATTCTGTGATCAAATAAGCAGCCTGCATTCTACCTCTGAAGATAACTTGAAGGCTGTTTTGGAGAAACAGGATGTGAAATGCAAAGTTTCTTTTACAGAAGAGAGTTCAAGAATTAACAAGGGCAAGAAAATAGACTCACAAGTGTGTGCTGCTAGTAAAGAGCTTGCAATCAAATCGTCGCAAAAGGAAGAAAGCCTTAAGGAAGAGCATTGCGATGTAATTGAACCTTCACCCTCTAATAGCATTGCTCTGTCTATTGAGAGTCCCTTAGAAGGCCAAGATATTTCCAAAGACATGAAACATGATCAAATCTATGATTCCGCAAGGAAATCTAGCCTTTCAATCATACCGTGCCAAAACTTTCCAGTGCTCCAAGATCCACCTTTGTGCTCTTCTCCAAAGATTGATAATAAAACTAGGAAAAGTATCATGTCGTTGGGTCTGTCGGTGGGAGAGGAGAATGCGTCAGAGTGCCCAATATCCAACTTGAATGTGGAGTCCTCTAGAATGGGTGATGTTGTTCGCTCCTCCTTAAAGTCGACCAAGCTTAGCCCCACTGAGTCCTTAGCTGCGAGTCTTCAGCGTGGTTTGCAGATTATCGATTATCATCAGCGCAATTCAGATACGCAAGAATCATTTATTGGCCTTTCCTTTGAGCACTTGGCCTTAAATTCTTACCAGTCACTTGAAAAGGTTCACTCTGGCATGCAAACATTACCAGAGGAGAAAGCAACATCTACTTCATTCCTGTGTTCATCTTGCAAAAAGGTGATGGATGCAAATGGATGCAATCTAATCAATGATGATTCACATATGCAAATTGTGTTAAGCAGTAAGACATGTGGTGCTGATACATTGCAGAAACCATTACCTAAGGTATGCTAGTGATATATTATTTATTTGATTATTTTAGCTCTGCCCTGAGTTAAAGCTATTTTCCTTAATCGAGCAGGATGATGTTTCCACATATGCTTCAAAGAGAGAGATGGAACTGGAAGTCCTTTGTGCAGAACAGGCAGATAGAATTGAGCATTTGACCACTCTGGTAATTTTTATCTTGTCCCAATGCTCTTTGAGATTCACCTCTTATATTTCTTGTTTAAATTTTTGCAGGTGGAACTATACAAGGAGAGAGATGGTCAAAGTTCAATTACAGGTCATACTCAGGATGCTGAACACATGGTTGGTGTCCCTAAGAATATCGACTTGTTGTTTCACATTCTGCTTTTCTTTCTTTTTGTTTCTAATATTAAAGTCTTGCAGCATTCAGTTGACAGTATCAAGAACAACTCTGGGGTCTCAAATATGGAGAATTCATTAAAAGATAATCAGAATGAACCATTTAACATGAATGAGAGGGAAGCTCTTCTTAATGAAGTTCAGAGCCTCAGGAATCAGCTACTGCCCTATGCTCGAGGCTCTACACAGGAAGATTCTCTTCTTGATCATATAAGGAATGGTGACATCCAATCTTCAGACAAGGGAGCGGAAGATCTTGAGAAGGAAAGACAAAAGTGGACAGAGTCAGAGAGCAGGTGGATATCTCTAACTGAAGAGCTGAGACTTGATCTCGAATCAAATCGTAGGCTTGCAGAGAAGAAGGAGATGGAGCTGAGCCTGGAGAAGAAGTGCACCGCAGAGTTGGATGACGCTCTGCAGCGAGCCATCCATGGGCATGCTAGGATTGTAGAACACTACGCAGAACTTCAGGAGAAGTACAATGACCTTTTTGAGAAGCATCGCCAGGTCACGGAAGGAATTGCAGAGGTGAAGAAAGCAGCACTAAAAGCTGGACGGAAGGGCTGTGGCTCGGCTTTTGCTGCAGCTCTTTCTGCAGAGCTTTCTACTCTGAGGATCGACCGAGAAAAAGAGAGGGCCTATCTGAAGGAGCAGAACCGGAGGCTTCGAATTCAGCTGCGTGACACTGCTGAGGCTGTACAGGCTGCTGGTGAACTCCTTGTGCGCTTGAGAGAAGCTGAGGAAGCAATCTCAAGAGCAGAGGTTATATTTTAAGCACTCATTTTTTGAGTAACATTGTTTGGCGTGTTATTGTGATCTTATAGTTTTCTATTTCGTGCTCTTTCTTTCTTCTTCTTTTTTGGCAATACATTGCGCAGGGTAAGCATGCTGCAGCCCAACAGGAGATCGAGAAACTGAAGAAGCAAACTGAGAAGATGAAGAAAAAGCATGCAATGGAGATGGTGACCATGAAGCATTATCTAGCAGAGAGCCGACTTCCAGAATCTGCACTGGAGCCCTTCTACCGCCATGAATCTGAGATTGAAGAAGATCATTCCAGAGCTCCAATGTGCGAAGAGGATCAATCATGGAGAGCTGCGTTCAGACCTGCCTACAATGAAGCATAAAACATTAGTTGATGGCGAACCTGAACAAGAAAGTTGTATTAGCTAGAGTGGGAGATCAAATTCAGCCTGTGTCTGGTACTGGTGCAGGGCTAAATGATGCCAACTCAATCTGGTTGTCTGCAAATCTAGCCTAGTCTCTAAGCTTTCAGAATCCATAATTCATTGCCGCCATGATCTGTCTAATGATATATGATGGATGATATAACCATATCCGTTAGGAAGAACAAGACATATGTTCTTTGTTATTTGAGGATTGTGCCTTGGGCTTGTACGTTGTAACATCAAAGTCTGCTGTTAGTACACAAGCTAAACCCGCCTGAAATTCCTCAAAATATTATTCTATATTTTTTGATTTAGTGACTTTCTGTTGAATTAGAGTCTAGCAGTCTACCCACATTTGATTTCCACATTGGCTGCCTTCCCCTGTTTGCTCTCATTGTTCCAAATTCTTTAATGCATTGTCTTTGAACACATAAGCTTAAGTCGTAGCAGGATTTGTAGTGCTGAACGCAGGTGCAATTACCTAAGAGGAAAGATATGCAGTAGCAACTGGTGAGGATGGCCCCATGTAGCATGCATGGGCTGTCGACCTAATTGTATTAATCCTTTATATGAAAAGTTCCAGAAAAGTTTGCTGCCTATTTCATTCCTGCTGGTGCAGTCAAGATAGCTGCCACGCAATTAGACTTACAATGGTGCCGTGAGCAGTGCACAGGACTGCAGTAAAATCTTCAATTCCTGTATCACTCTGGATTACAGCAAAGTAAATGACCTATATTACGATCCAGAGGGGTTATTACATTGCTAACTGCAGCCAATTATATCCTCAAAAAAAGGCATTTCCATCAAACAGGAAAGACTAGTCTGCCATGGTGCTTCAATGCACTTTTGTCCTGCAGCAAAGTAACTCTTTCAAGTTTACACAGCAGAATAATGAAGTCATAGAGGCAAGCCTCAATCCACAAGAACCAGGTTTCAATAAATACTAACAAAAATAATGGGGCTGAACGCCCAAGTGACTGCTCCCAATGACATGTTCATGAGAAAATTCTACATAGGGCTTAGCAAAAGTACACAAGGCTTAGCAAAAGTAGACTTGCTCTTCGTCTAGGAGATTCATAGCACAACCAAATGTGATACATGCCTAAAAATACTGCCCTACACACAACTTGGCCAATTATGTGCTGGAAAATAATTTTCCAGTTTAATTTTTAATTACATATTTGCCTTCTTCGCAAAAAAGGCTCGAGAACACAGAGAGAGAGAGAGAGAGAGAGAGAGAGAGAGAGAGATGATCTCTTGACAAAAAAGTTCCACCTCACCCTCTTGAACCAGTGTTTAGTTGGACTTAATATCTTGCTAAAGGTAATGAGCTGGTCAACTACAAAATTACACCTTCTGAACACCATCCATAGGATCATAATTTATTTTGCTTGTAGGGAGATCATAGAACTCTGCTAAGTATTCCAAAGCTTCAACATTTCCACTGCAGACCTTCCACAGAGATGCAACTTCTCCTTCAGCAACTGCCCCCCATTTCTCGCATTCATCCATAAAATCTATGAGCTTTGAGTAATAACTATCATAATTCACAAGTAAGAAAGGGACTGGAAGCTTAGATCCAATCCTCTCCAGCTGAATCAAGGCCAGGATCTCAAAAACCTCATCTAGAGTCCCGATTCCACCAGGGAACGCAACCACCGCAGTCTTGTCAGTAGGATCATTCCTTACTGCAGCATCAACCAACCCATGTTTCCGAGCTGAGAAGAACCTGTTTGCCAGGCAGTAATGAGAGTTTGCCAGGCAGTAATGAGAATTCCCATGTTTGCAACTGGCCGTCTTTTAGAGAGCTAATTGCTAAATTTACCTGCATGTAAGGTATGTATCAGGAGGCAGGTAAGAATGGAAGTTTGAAGAAGTCCATTCACCAGCTTCTCTGGCTATCTTGAATCCGCCAACAGGCTTCTTCGCTTCGATAGCACCTCTGATGGCAGCATCCATGAAACCAGGACCTGCTCCTGTCCATGTGGTGCAGTCCAACATCTTTGCAGCCTGTCATCATAAAGATGCTCGCTTAGTAGTCAACTGCCGTCAGAATGTAAATTTAAGCATTCAGATACAACGCTAAGCCTTAACCATTTCAGCACATCTACGAGTAGGGAGTACATTAAGAACTCATGGGCTATGAAATACTCGTTTGTGTGGCAAGTACCATTTGCTACACATTCGCAAACATCATTATGCATCTCGTTGCCGGTCTTAGATAAAAGTCCTAAAGTTGCAAGCAAATAGGAAAGATATTTCTTCACAATCAATTGAAGCAATTGTTTACGGTATCGCAATGGTACTTGTAACAAGAATGACAACATTAAACCAAGAGACTTCCTGAAGGTTCTAAGAGATGCTGGCTCAGTAAATACAGAACACACATATTAATACAATTACTCGACAAACCAAAGGTATGATGATACTTTGTGAAAACAAGATTGAAGTCCCTATTTCTTCAGAACTTGCCTCTCTTGCCAATTCTAAAGCTTGCAGGTATTGTGGATGGTCCGTCTTTACTCGAGAAGACCCCAAGTAAATTACTCCCCTCCCAAGTTTCTGTACAAGAGCATAGCATCTGTGAATTTCTTTCCTCACCTTCAGCAGAGAAAATACAATCTGTGTTAACAAATATGCAAGCAAATAAACTTCCACTAATCAAGAAGCATAAACAATCAAGCGAACCTTCAATTTGCTTAGAAGAACTATATCTAGAATCGCGGAGTTCGGAATGTTCATGGTGAATAAGCACGCCTTGATTGTTAATATATTTGTGAAACAAATGAAGTGCACAATGCTAGCAACATTTTAGTGAAGATCATGGAAGGCTACACTTAGGCTCACTCCTTGTTATCACATCAGCACTTTAATTTGCAACAAGTTCGACATTCTTAAGATAACTACTACCCGAGATTACGCATATCTTGAAAAGCACGGAAAAGAAAATTGATTATGCTTGACCAAAGATTGTGTGCACATAACTCTGGACATTCGGATCAGCTGGTTAAGCAATGGATAGATAAAGTCTAAACTAACAGCAGGAGATTGCTTAATTGACAAAAGCTGCAAGCTGGCATGTGGAGGACACGACCATAACGTTTTCCTTCACAGATACACGCACACAAACACAAACACACACACCAACAGATATATTAGGGACTAGGGAGATAGTTAACTGAGACAAATTCAATCTGCTGCAATGAAACAATGCATATGGCTCCGAGGGGCCATAGCGAAGTTTTTAAGGTAGTTAAACAAGTAGGAAAGAGAGGGAATAACTTTCTGATAATCGATGGATTACTCCTATTAAGCAGTGGATGGATGACGATGCCGAGTATGTCGAGCGAGCAGGCAAGAAAGTGTCTTTATTTTTATTTTTATTTTTATTTTTGGGTGCCAAGGATAGGCCGCAAGCGAAGGGGGCGTCAGATTGCAAACGCACGTAAAGAAGGAAAGCGTCTTGTAATAATCCGTGGAAAACGAGCACACCTCGTCGGGACTGGTCCTCTGAGAGAATTCACAGAACTCGTCGTGCTGCGCCGACGACAGGACCGGTCTCGTGCCGGCCCCAACCCCAACGCGTTGGGAAAGCGGCAGTGGCAGCGGCAGCGGCAGCCACGACGACGAGGAGGAGCCGCGGCTTCCTGCTCCTGCTCCTGCTCCTGCTCCTGCTCCTGCTCTTGTCCGTCCGACCGTGTGAGTGTGAATGGGTTTGGTTTGCCTACAACGAGGAGATCCCAGGGCGCCGCCGAACAACTCCCCTCCTCCTCGGCCGCGCACGGGCAAGGACTGCTGCTGCTTCGGGGGACGGCACCACGCGGAGGAAGAGCAGCTCACCGCACCAATCCTTCCCATTTTCCACCTTGACCCTTGATGTTGGGGGTTGGAGGCTTGGAGTGGGACTGATGATGGATGATCTCTGCTGCGTCACCCCTCTAGGGGAGGGGCGAGTTGCCCAAACAAAACAAAAGCAGCAGGGATCCAATTCCCATTCTCGCTTTTCAGCCGGCGGAACAGATCTCGGGCCCACTCGCGCCGGAGTCTGGACCCGAAACACAGTCGGAGCGCAAATAACCCGTCCCATTTCCTAATATATGGGATCATTCCCGCTTAATTTTATCCGACATCCAAACCGCTTAGTTCCCCGCCCAAACTGCCGGTTTCACTATTACGGATCCTTCTTTGGATTGAATTCCACGCAGGAATTCTTGCAGAAAAAAGTAGGCCAATTTGCATAAAAAATCTACTTATTTTGGACTTTTACAAAATCGGTCCACCTTTTTCATTTTTACAGATTCGGTCCGCTTTTTCAGCAAACTGACCAAAATACCCTTTTTACTTTTTCTCTTTCCTCTTTCTCTCTCCTCTTCGTTTCTCTCGTTCTTTTTTTTTTCTCGCCGGCAGAGCGGAGGCGGAAACGGTCCGTCTCGCCTCTCACCCTCATTCTCTCGCCCTCGCCCTCGCCCTTGCCCTCGTCCACGCACCCCCCCTCGCCTCCAACCCCGCCAAAGCCGCGCCGCGACTTTTTTTTTTTATTGCTTTTTTCTTTTCTTTTCTTCTCCGACTCTTTTCCACCGTCTCCGACGACGACGCCTCTCTCGTCCTTCCCCGCCCTTCTCATCTCTTCCTCTCCCTCATTCTCTGCCGCCTCCGACGATGATGCGCCAGCCGACGTCGACACAGTGGAGGTCACTGCGGCGCTACAGGCTCAGAGCGGGGGTCCTTAGCGGCGTCGTCGCCGGCACCGTGGCTGTTGGCAGAGAGGGTGACAAAAAAAAATTATAGAAAAAATAGAAAAAAAATAAAGATAAAAAATTATATAAAAAGAATGATGAATATGAAATTACATCGTTAACTGTAAAAAAAATTATAAGTTGCACTACTTAAGATGTAAATTGCAGCTTTAAGATGAAAACTATACTCTTTAAACGAAAATTACACTCATTGAGAGATATTTACACTATTTCTCTTCTTATTACACTCTTTCAGATATAAACTGTATCCATTAAGATGAAAGTTACACTCTTTAAACAAAAATTGTACTGTTTCTCCTCTTGTTGCACCATTTCTCCTCTTGTTACACTGTTTTTTATCTTAAACTGCATCCTTTTAAGAGATATTTATACTGTTTCTCCTCTTGTTGCACTATTTCTCCTTTTATTGCACCATTTCTGTATAAACAAGAGAAGAAATAGTGCAACAAGAGGAGAAACAGTGCAACAAGAGGAGAAACTGCACTGTTTTAAGAGATATATATACTGTTTCTCCTCTTGTTGCACCATTTCTGTATAAACAAGAGGAGAAATAGTACAATAAGAGGAGAAACTGTACTGTTTTAAGAGATATATCTACTGTTTCTTCTCTTGTTGCACGTTTCTTCTCTTGTTGCACCATTTCTGTGTAAACAATAGGAGAAATAGTGCAACAAGAGGAGAAACAATGCAATAAGATGAGAAATTGCACCCTTTTAAGAAATATTTATACTGTTTCTTCTCTTGTTGCACCATTTCTGTGTAAACAAGAGGAGAAATAGTACAACAAGAGAAGAAACAGTGCAACAAGGGGAGAAACAGTATAAATATCACTTAAAAGGATGCAGTTTAAGATAAAAAATAGTATAATTTTCGTTCAAAGAGTATAATTTTTATCTTAAAGCAGCAGTTTACATCTTAAATAGTGTAACTTATAATTTTTTTTGTAATTAACAATGCAATTTCATCTTCATCCTTCTTTTTATATAATTTTTTATTTTTATTTTTTTTTTCTGTTTTTTCTATAATTTTTTTTGTCACCTTCTCTGCCAACAGCTACGGCACCGGTGACGACGCCGCTAAGGACTCCCGCTCCGAGGCTGTAGTGCCGCAATGACCTCTACGGTGTCGACGTCGGCGCCGGCGAAGATAAATCGTCGTCGGAGACCGCAGAAAATGAGGGAGAGGGAGAGATGAGAAGGGCGGGGAAGGGCGAGAGGCGTCGTCGTCGGAGACGGTGGAGAAGAGTCAGAGAAGAAAAGAAAAGAAAAAAGCAAAAAAAAAAAATCGCGGCGCAGCCTTGGCGGAGTCGGAGGCGAGGAAGGTAGGGGGTGCATGGACGAGGGCAAGGGCGAGGAAGATGGGGGGTGCATGGACGAGGGCGAAGGCGAGGGCGAGAGCATGAGGGTGAGAAGCGAGACGGACCGCTCCGCCTCCGCTCTGCTGGGGAGAAAAAAAAAAGAACAAAAAAAGAACGAGAGAAACGAAAAAGAGAGAGAAAGAGGAAAGAGAAAAAATAATAAGAGTATTTTGATCAGTTTGCTGAAAAAGTGGATCGAATCTGCAAAAATAAAAAAGGTGGTCCGGTTTTGCAAAAGCCCAAAATAAGTAGATTTTTTATGCAAATTGGCCAAAATATAATAATCTTTCATTGAAATGTCCTAACAGTACATCCTCGAAGCAGAAGAATAAAACTTCATCAAATGAAATATTCTACTCAAGCCTTCCACCACAGCAGAAATTTTGAAATGTTTATTTATTGAATACTAAAAATTTAATTACTAAACCTTCAGTTAGAGAAGGCTAAACCAAATGAGCAAGAGTAACGGGGGCCCTCAACCATGCCTATTTTACTCCTCTCTTCTGACTTCTTCCTCTGCCCCACTATGTTGATCCACCCCTCTCTATCTGCCCACCGCGAATGACTGCAAAAAGAATTAAAACAACGGCTCTAATCGAACCAAAAAAGAACTCTTTCGTGTAAAACCAAACAGCCCAAATGGAAGCACGCGTTTTCCATTATGCCAGAAAAAAAAAAAAAGCAATTAAACAACATGAACTCTGCGATACAAACAGAGGTACAACTACTGGGCCTATGAATTTAAGATTTATTTCAAACCAACAAAAACTAACACGACACACCATTTTTTTTTCCTCTACTTGATAGATGCTGCTCAAACCGCAGATATCCCTAACAATTGCCAGTGACAGCCTGACAAGGGATAATTCACATGTTACAACACTAGTTTTACTATAATTTCTAGTCCTACAGCATCCAGAAACTGGATTGCGTTGGACGCATTGCTCCAATCAGGGGCAAGCAAGCAGCAACACAAATTTGTACTTGCTTTGTAAATAGAGAATTCATACCATGCAAAAATGATAGTACATAGAGACACAAGCTGATATGCCGATTTGAATTAAATTAGCTGCAGTGCACTAATGACTGGCGGCCTGAAAAATAAGTTTAAAATTGATCGATTATAAGGAAACTGTAAAGGCGACATCCATGATGTCAGGTTTCATGTCTTCTTCAGGAGAAAGAACTTTATTTAGTTCCCATCATCTCTGTAAGGAATGCATCTTTAGGACTCATTTAGTTCCGTTTCAACTCCTTGACAAATGCATCCTTGAGATGAATGTTTGATGCAGCGACCCTCCTAGACATTATGTCAAATTCTCCTCCATCTCTGGTGCAAAACGAAATAACAGATCTTCAGTGCAGTGCATATTAGAATGACTAGAGATAAATGCAGCTCTGTACAATTTCTTATCACTCACGGATCAAAAACAAGACCCCCAGCCTCTTGAACAATCACAGCTCCACCTGCCACATCCCTGAGGGAAGCAAATAACACTCACTGTAATTAATAATCAAGTCCTAATTCATAACAGGAGGTATTAAAACAAACCTACCATGGGCCACCGAAACCTATCTCGTAACACAGATCCAGCCTACCACATGCGATACCGCAAAGGTTCAAAGCTAAAGAACCACACATTCTGATTGATCTCACCTGAATATCAATAATATTATTACCATGATAGGGTAAATGATGTACAGTATATGGAAAGCTACCTTGAAGAGTAAATTGTTGATTCTGTTTGTAGTAGCATCAACAGTTGATACGTCACGGTTTGTCCCAGCCTGCTCAAATTCTAGCACTATCGATCAAAGCTGATATAATATCTCCAAACTTGATAGCTCTCAGAATAGTTCAGAGCATATGTATTTACGTACCCCAAAGCATCTATATTTACATACCAAAAGTTCTCCGATAAAAGAACAGCATACTAAAGTGTACACCATTATTAACTACTAGGTATAGCAAAAACATCCCTATAACAACATATAAAAATAAGCACAGCATGTCATTTCTTCGTTCCTTCGCTCACCGTACTGCTTACTGTAATTGACAGGTTGATCACTGCTGACAGAACAACTTGACAACAGTCGATATGACACGTGCTCTCATGTCCATCATGAAATTTACATATCCTCTTGGTGGGGAAGGGCAACCAGGCTCTTGGGGAGGATAAAACAATTTTACATGTACCAATCTAAGTATCACTCTTTGAACTAACAAGACCCATTCAGTTTAATAACACTTAAAAGATTTAGAGTTAGATAAGTTGTTTTATTCAGGGCATGTTTGGTTGGCCGAAAGTGAAGCATCGAAATTAGCATTTTTAGAAAATGACGTCTTATCGGTTGTTTGGTTTGTGAAAGTAAATATAAAAGTCACTTTACGATAGTGGGCCGAAAAAGTGAGTTATAACTAAATTTCACTTTTTTAACTTCAGCTCAAAAAAATTCGAAAGTCATTGAAAGTGGAGAGCTTAGCTAAGAGGTTATATTTGGTTTTAACTGTAATATTTGAATTTATTTTTAAAGTTGAATTTCATTTTAAATTTGAATTATTAGTTGGGGTTCATCTGCACCGACCTCGGCATCAGTTCCTTATACCTCGAGACAGCAGGCGGGATTACCGCCGGCTATGTCGGCTGGACGCTCATCTTCATCGCGTCAGCCGGAGGCACCGAGGGCACCGAGTGGGCGGGTTTTTGTCACTCAGGTGGAGGAGCCGATTCCTGTTCCCGACGACATCGTGGCAGCTATTATCTCGATTAGAGGCACCAGAGCTAGAGCTTTATTCGACACTGGTGCATCGCATTCATCATAGATGCATCATTCGCTAGGACTCATGGCATTAAGATCGTGCATCATTACGACCATTGGACGGTGAATTCGGTCGAGCATACTTTTCATGTTCACGAAGAGTGTGTAGCCTGCCCAGTGCAGATAGGTGACTGGGTCATGCCGATTGATTTGTTGGTGTTAAATCGAATGTGGAGCTTCGACGTGATCTTGGGGACCAACTGGCTCTCTAAGTATTATGCCGTGATAAATTGCGAAGTAAGGTGATCACATTTCGTGAGCCTAATCGAGAGGAGCTAGTATATCAGGTAGCTAAAAGCTCGCTCTTTGCGGTGACTGTGTCGGCGGCACGAGCGAGGAAAATGATAAAAGGTGGTTGTGAAGCCTATTTGGCGACAATGGTAAAAGCCCAGAAGGAGCACCCGGAACTTAGTGGTATTCGGGTGGCGTGTGAGTTTCCGGATGTATTTCTGGCGGAGTTACCGAGTTTGCCACTGGACCGGGAGATCGAGTTCGTTATTAACTTGGTACCCAGGGCGGCTCCAATTTCGAAGGCTCTGTATAGAATGGCACCGGCGGAGCTAAAGGAGCTCAAGGCACAGTTGCAAGACTTGCTCGACAAAGGCTTTGTGAGGCCGAGCGCGTCACCCTGGGGAGCTCCGGTGCTATTCGTTAAGAAGAAGGACAGCACACTTCGATTCTACGTGGATTACCGCGAGTTGAACAAGGTTACAGTGATGAATAAGTACCCGTTGCCGAGGATTGATGACTTATTCGATCAGTTGCAGGGGTCAAGGGTATATTCAAAGATTGATCTTCAATCGGGATATCATCAGTTGAAGATACGGCGCGAGGATGTGCACAAGACGGCGTACCGTACGCCGTATAGCCACTATGAGTTCACGGTGATGCCGTTTGGGCTTACTAACTCCCCGGCGGCGTTCATGGACTTAATGAATAGGGTCTTCCGTCCGCTATTGGACCGGTGCGTGGTATTCATTGACGACGTATTGGTATATTCTCGGACCGAGGAAGAACACGAGCAGCACTTGAGGACCGTGTTGAAAATACTCCGAAAAGAAAAGTTATATGTCAAGTTGAAGAAATGCGACTTTTGGCTGTCGGAGGTCACTTTCCTTGGTCATGTAATTTCAGGCGATGGTATTTCGGTAGACCCGAAAAAAGTTGAGGCAATTAGAGATTGGCCTCGCCCGACGAGCGTATTGGAGGTACGCAGTTTTTTTGGGCTAGCAGGCTACTACCGGCGGTTCGTGGAGGGGTTTGCTAAAATAACTACTCCACTAACGCGCCTTACGCACAAAGAGGTAAAGTATGTTTGGAGCCCCGAATGCGAGCGAAGCTTCGAGGAATTAAAAGAAAGATTGACCACGACCCCGGTGCTTGCTCTACCGATGCCGGGGGAGACCTTTGTGGTATATAGTGATGCTTCCTACGTTGGACTCAGGTGTGTCTTGACGCAAAACGGGCGGGTGATAGCTTATGCCTCGCGCCAATTGAAGACATGAAAAGAACTACCCGATTCACGACCTCGAGCTAGCGGCGGCTATCTTCGCACTAAAGCTATGGAGGCATTACTTATACGGAGAACATTGTGAGATTTATACGGATCACAAAAGTTTTAAGTACTTGTTCACCCAAAAGGAGCTAAATATGCGACAGCGGCGGTGGTTAGAATTGTTGAAAGACTATGATGTTACTATTCTATACCACCCCAGGAAAGCAAATGTCGTTGTAAATTAAAAACATAAAATTTTAAATTCAAATTTGTGACTTTACATTTAAATTTAAAATTTTAAAGTTTCATTTTTATTTAAATTTGAATTAATTTTAATCAAATTATTTTTAGCTAAGAACTTCAAATTGAACTTTGAATTCAAATGGTTCCAACTATAAATTCAACTTATTGACTGAAATTTGAATTGAAAATTTAAATTTTCAAGTTCAAATTCAAATTCAAATTTAAATTTGCTATTTACATTTAATTTCAATAATGAGTCTCAGTTTGAATTTGGATTCAAGTTATGAATTCAAATGTTCAATTCGAATTGTGATTTAAACTTGAATTTTAATTAAATTTAAATATTAATTCAAATTGTGAATTCATATTTGAATTCAGAATTTAAGATCAAAGAGTAAAATAATATATGATTCAAATTATAAATTCAAATTATGAATTCAAATTGAATAAATGTTCTAATTTCTGTGTTGAACTTTTATTTTAAAATTTAATTTCAGTTATGAGTTGTAACTTAAATTTTAAATTCAAATTTTAAATTAAATTTATGTCTTAAATTTTAATTATAAAATCAACTCAGATTTAAGTTTAAATTTAAATTTTAAAATATAATTTTGAATTCTAAATATAAAATAAATTTTAATTTTTTAATTTAAATTGCAAGTATAAGTTGTTTATTTATATTTTCACCTCTTTATGTATAATTTAATAATCAAAATTACAAAAATACAGTTTTAATTTTTTACTTTATAGCCAACCAAACAATCAAACTGAAAATCCTCTTTTGCAAAAGTAACCTTTTTCACTTCACCCACTTATGCGCAACCAAACATGCCCTTAGTTGAAGTGGGCCTTGACAAAACTTCATTTCATAGATAACTTACAAGACTTCAGATTATTTCATTGATGGAATGACATATAAAAATTGAGTGCGATAAGAACCTAGCTTCGTGGAGGACATTCTATTAGTTACTTGGTTTGAGGAATAATATCCAAATCATTTTCTACACAGGCATCATATTTGAGGTTATAGTTTGCAAGTATCACTTGATAATTGACTAGAAGAGTAAAATATTATATTCCAATCTAATCATATTAATTACTGAAGAAATAAAAAATCACCAGAATGCTGCTTTTCAGGGGGAATAAAGAAGGGGAAAAAAAGGCCCATATAATACTAAACTTAAGCAGCAGTAAAAAAATAAAATTAAACTGGATAATTTCAGCAAAGACATAACCAAAACGAGACTGACGAAAGAAACCACATACCTCTGTTACGAGGAGAGATTTCACCAGTTCAGTTTGAGATGAAGCTGCACAAGTTATAAAACTTTTTCGAGTTTTATCATCAGACCATCAAAATAATAGAATGATAGCTTATCACCATATCTTCATTAAACCCAATCATCAAGTTAAAAAAAAAATGCATGTATCAATTTTGAGACCAGAAGAATACTCTTACCCTTAATTGGAGAACCATTGAGGAAAGCACCTTGCCCACGAACACCAGTAAAGAGCTACAAGTAGGAATTGACACAAGACACCACCATAACCACTTTCATTTTCAGGACAAAGATAGCAAGAGAAGTAAAAGAAAAATTAAAAAGAATGGGCATACAAAAGTTGTCTTATTGTTGAATATAAGTATTAAAAACACCATTCTCGAATAGCTTAAGGCTTTAGAGAACAATGATCATTCCACATTCTTTAACATGGTATCAAAGTGGGAGACCCTGAGTTCGAGTCCCGCCAGGTTCCTAGCATAATTAATTTTCTCTCACTTAATTCAAATCCACATATTGGGCCTATCCAAAAGTCTCGAGCCTAAGCATGAGGAGTGTTGGATATAAATATTAAAAAATACCGTTCAAATATACCATTCACTATTAGCTTAAGTTTTTAGAGAACAACGATCATTTCACATTCTTTAACACTAACAATAATGCATAATCACGCAGTCCAAATAAACAGAAAACTGCTATTACTTCTGCTTAACTTCTAAAAGGGACTTCGACTAATAATCAAGATATCATCTAATTTTCTGTGACTACCAAATTTTCTGACCAAGAAAGTTTACCTTAACGCGAACCCAAAGTACTAGGTATATCCTGCAAGCAATAATTGCTTACATATGCAAATCAACAGATAAGGTATCCAAGTTCGCAGAGGAAGCTATTGCTAGCATTGCCTAACCTTGAATATTCCATTTCGGAGTAGTTATGCATGGGTAAAGCAGAGAACATTCACCTTTTAGATTTCATGCAGAGAAAGCCAACACATTGCAATACAACCACAATGACAAGAATAAACGAACGTGTTTACTGCAAATGAGCTAACAGGCATTTGATTATCAGGGATGAATAAAGGGTGGTGAGAGGGGCACATTCTGCCGCCAGGAGTTGGTAAGCTATAGAATCATAGGCTCGAAGAACCAAGTGTGTCGTAGTGCACTTTTTGTGGGGGCCGTTGTGCACTTGTGCCCCCGTTTTCAAATAAAACTGTATAAGAAAGATTTCAATTCCTTATATATATATATATATATATTCAGTGACGAAAAATCAGTGAACAAGACATCAACGCTACATATTATGTAAGTAAAACAGCCAAAGTAACTCTTTAAAAGTTCAGACTAGGAAGAAAAAAAGATAAAATTTCAGTATTTTATATACATTATGAGATTATTGCTTTAACCCTATACCACTGCACCACCACCACCCCTTGCAACCACCACAACTGCACAAACTATTGCTCCCTTTCTGGAAGATGACATGTCTTTGATTTCCAATTTATTTGATGACAACTAGGCATTATGCTTCTAAGTGAAATGTTCTTATATTATATGCATGTGCAGAACAAGAGTCAAATAATACACTTTATATAATATTAATTTATACGTATGTAAAGCTAGATAGATAGATGGAGATGTACGCTCATATGTATATATTATCTTAAATGCATTGGAAATAAGAATACTTAAAATATTTCTGCTATCAATCGTGCCCTTCCTACACAAATGTCTTCGCTTCTGTCCCATGTAGTATTCAACATAAAGTGGGAATTTCTACATTGGAAAATAGGGTGTGAATTTAGAAGGCGTAGATATTATTGCACCATATTCTAGCTTACACATCAGGCAAGAAAGGCACATGCGGAACAACTTAAAATTTGGATGACTAAGATTATGTTTTGATTAGTAGATTAGTAATACCCCCTTATTTTATAGAAAAAGAGAAAGGAAAGGCACAGTTCTTTTGTAGGCATCATAGATCTAGACACTGCACAAACCGTACGGGTACGGTTTGAACGTTTTCGTTGAGAACCACACTGGAAACAAAGGGGGAGAGAGCTTGTTCACCTGCTTACCTCATTCATTATTGGGTTGTATACAACGCCAATAGTAGGAACTTTCCCAATAGTAAGACCAATAGATACACAGACAAACGGGAAGCTGCAGGGCATGTGAAGATTGCCGTGAGAGAAGAAGCAAGGACAACAGAATATTTGATAAAAAGAACTCCTCATTACACACCCATGGACGAAGTTAGTGGTTCCATCGAGGGGATCGACAATCCAGGTAGGATGGTCCGTGAGCTCGGAAGTACCATGCGCAGCAGACGTCTCCTCCCCAATGAACTGAAAGACAGATTTTATTTTGTTTTATTTTTTTCTTATGCGCAAAAAAAAAAGATAAGGGAGTCGGCTACTGGGCTGAAGCGGTGCATGTATGTTAAAATGCCAGACAGAGCTGCTTGTCCAAGAAGAAGACAACAATAATAATAGTAATAATAATGAAAATAAATAAATAAAGAGCCACAGTCCACAGATCCTTTTAAGTCGTGGGGTGATAAACGAACACGAGACCTTGTGATCGGGGTAGTGCTTCCTGAGGAAATGGAAGATGAGGTCTTCACATGTTTTATCTGTTTCAGTCACCAGATCGACCTGCATTTGCATTATGTCAATGAAACAACAACAAAAACATGATGTTCACTTTTTACATCAACAACAGCAGCAGCAGCAACAATAATAACAACCACAACAACAACAACAAAAATCAGTTAGTGCCTAAGGGGATGTGAAAGAGAGAGAATACTTGGCCTTTGTGCTCCACATGCTTCGTCTGGTAGAACCCTTTCCGGATAATCTGGTTTGAGAAGATAGAATCGTTCAAAAGGACGTGGAAGAAGAAAAAAAATTTAAAAGCAAAATGGAAGAGAAGAGTAAGTTCCAGAAATAAGAGAAACGAGAGAGAGAGAGAAGAACATCGCTGTAGCTTTCCTTTTCACACTTACATCTCCGGCGCTCTTTGCAGCCTCCACCGCTACGGCCAGCAACTCCGAAGGTGAAGCTGCGCAGAAATATAAGGCCGTAAGAAATCAACAGTAGAAACAACAATCGGACGAGCAACCGGGGAATCCAGAGACGATTTCGCACAAAACTCTCTCACCCATTCCAATTCCTTTGTCCGGAGCCGCAAATTTCAGTCCCCCTCCCGTCACCCGAACTCGCCGCCCCTTTCCCTCTCTCTACAACAACTATATATGGACGATGGGTGAGCGGAAAAAATAAAAAGGGGAAAAAAAAAAAAAAAAAAAAAAAGAGCAAAAGAAGAGAATTAGGCTGCCAATCGGAATAAACCATACAACTGAGGCAAACAGGAGTGCTGCTGCCCGATGGGGCCCGTATTGTATATTATTGATGCTACTATCCGTAGGCAAGAAAAACGTGAACGTAAATCTTAAATTTTATATTTATTAAAACGCGTCTAATCTTATTATTTTTTAATACAAAATTTAAAAAATGACTGCATTATTATTTTTAGATAAACAAATATAAGATTCATACTCCACTTTCAGATTTAGCAACATTTAGGTGAGATTGAACAGGCAATTTTTAAAATGCCCCCTCAATTTTATTATTTTTTATTCATTCTTTTAGACAAGGTTAAAAAGGCCCGCGTACATAAATAAATTAAATTAAATATTTAATTAAACAACAAAAAAATTTATCAAATTAATTAATATTTCATCAGATCAAATGATTAAGCTACCTTACAGTAAGGTAAGGAGCAACCAGCTACAGTAAGGAAGGGGGCGAGCGGAGGGAGGAGATGTGGGAGAGGTGGGCGGCGATCTTGACCAAGTAACAGCAATATGGCGTGCCTCCCGCACCGCAACACAGCAGGGAGACGTAGAGGGTGGGGGTTTTGAAATGAAAATTCGTACTAGTACCCAAAGAGGCGAATATTCCGTGGTTATTCTTTGCTTGCATGTCCTCGGGCCTGGTTGGGCCCCAGGCGCGCTTGCCTTTGAGAATACGGGGTGGGTCTGGGCCCACTGCTCCGCCGCTTACGGTATCGGTCCAGTTGCGGCCCCATACATTCAAAGCTTTTCACAGTATTATTGCCTCGTAATCCCCAATGAACTAATCCGCGCAGCGTACGGTCATCTCAGACTTATCTGGAAGCCAAGTTTCAAGACGGGTAATATGTTCTAGCACTACATTGTCGACCAGCCTCTGTAATCTCACTCCAAAATTTGATAAAGTTAAGATAATGCTGAATTAGCACAAAAGTAGACATCACGATAGCCACTTACAAATTGCACCAGTGAGGGTATAGGCGTATAGCTTATCAATCTAAACCACAGCACAAC
This sequence comes from Ananas comosus, assembly GCF_001540865.1. NCBI lineage: Eukaryota > Viridiplantae > Streptophyta > Magnoliopsida > Poales > Bromeliaceae > Ananas > Ananas comosus. The sequence goes on along the minus strand of NC_033627.1, from coordinate 38,031 downwards.
CATGACATTGACCATGCTAGCAGCCTACAGCTTAACTGATTTCTGGACCTCTAGAGGCCACCGCGATGAATCAGAGATCATGCAGTGTTCTGTCCTTGGCGCAATGTACATAGTCAAATGAATGCAACAGCATCATAGTTTCAAACTCTATTTAGAAATTATTCATGTGCATACTCAGATGCGCTTAAATATTCACCACGCTCCGTGAAGTAGTCGACCAAACGTTTTAAGAAACTGTCCTGACTGACAGTCTCAACGTCACACACAAGACAGCACTGTCTCCTAGCACGTGTCACAGCAACATTCATTCGCCTATGGTCACTCAGAAAACCAACCTGGAAGGTATATAAACTGAGATGAAGATGCAACAGCTGTAGCATGCTATATCCTATCAATAAAATGTCAGGGGAATTCACGAAATCAAGAAATCAAGAACAGAGTATGTGTAAATTAGCCAGTGTTTGAAGACCTAAAATACCTCTCTCTTCGAGTTAGATCTGACCATCGAAATGATAATGGCCTCTTTCTCCCGACCCTGAAACCCATCTACGGTAGAAATCTCCACATCTTTTAGTTTGTCTTCGTTGCTTCTCAGTATTTTAAGGCAAAGTACCTATTCATCCAAATGAATAAAATGATGTCAGCTTTAGAACATAGAGTAGCAGGCAGAACAGCATTAAGTGTGCACATGACTAAACCTGTGCAGCATAAGGAGTGATGATTCCGATGTCTGTTGCAGAAACACCACTTTCAACAAGTTGCTTCGCATGAGCAGTAGATACTGCAGCCTCACCCTCATTCATGGTGCTATCTTCATCTTTTTTTTCTTCCATGTCACACCTAAACTACATATGAGAGTCAATGCTTACCAGAGTAAAACATAACAAATGAACAAAATTTTAATAAACTAAAATGCAGAGAAAGAGCAATATGAACCCCAGACCAAGATATGTTCATTAACCTAACCAAGATAGGTTAGGTTAATGAACATATCATAGTTGTGGTGCATTTTAAAAGATCAACTTGGTACTAACATAATTGTAAAAAACAATATTGTGGTTATTTGCGCAGAATAGACGTGAAATGCATTATTTCGGTTTCACATTTTACAAAATCAATTGCGGCAATTAACTATAGTAGAAATTAACAGAGCAAGAATTCCTATTCTAATTATTAAGAAAGAGGTAATCATTCTCTATGCAGCATAGAAAAAAGTCATATAGACAATATTGATGGAAGTAAGGATAAAGGCGTCCAAAATCAATATAGTCCCTAGCAAATTGTTTTGAAAATTAGGCACATCTGTACCTGCAAGGAATAGCCGTACAACAAAATCAAGACTACAAGTCCTAAAATAATAATAATAATAATAATAATAAAGAAACTCCAACTCCAGCAGCTAAGCCCATCATTAGCATAACCTTCAAAGGAAGGTAGAGAGCCTGCTCCTCCTATGTATTGAAAATATCAATATGTATCGGTGTCTCACTAATATCTTCTATTGTTTATGACTCGATTGTCAGAAAATACCACCATGTAATAATGCTGCATCTAATGAATAACAATGCTGAATGTCCGACAAGGGCACAGCTAGTGTATCACTATATTTATGTTTCATGACCGTCAAAGAGTATGTTGGTATTTGGGTAGCATAAAAATTTTATGTCCATTCCCAAGCTCTAGGTCTGTACGTCAATTTGTAAATAGCTTACCTATAATTAACAAGCCACATAACTTACCTATAATTGACATGCCATATAATAGTTTGACAGAGAGAAAGACACATACCCTGTTGTGTCGATGAGAAGAAGAGTGGGCTCTGTGGAAGAAGACCTTTTCACATCCTCAAGATCATAAAGCTTATGTCCAGAAACACTTGGGTGTGCTATTATCTAAATATCAATTATTAGAAGTGTAACATAGAGATATAACTGAACATGATTATTAAAAAAAAAAAAAAGGAACTACATGCCCTAAATTTGAAAGAATCTTATCCCTAACAATATCATGCATTCGATAAGGAACTACATGCTACCTTATCATTGTAGAGTTCTTTTGATGACCACCTCATAATGAGATCATGCATTCGATATTGGACAGTAAGCATGGACATGATCTCTTCACCATAAAGTCCCACAAGACGTTCAAACAGGGTCTTTCCTAATCCCTTCCTCTCAGCTTGAACACTTTGTACTGTAGGCGCAAGTTGCATATGGTCTCCAGCAAGCATACACCTTGATCCCTACATATGCACAGAACTTAGTTACAGATAGGGTTATATATTTAAATTCTAGTGAATTGAGGAACCCACACATGGTACCCCTCCACCTAGTTACATGCGATCTCTTGCTATCCATGCTCACGCATGCCAGGACATGGAAAGGGCCTAATATTAAAAGGATGTAAACAGTGTTTGCTGTGCCTAACACCAACTGATACAATCCGTGTCCTGGCAATCAATTCCTTTCTCCGACATATTAGGAGTTTAGATCATCCGTTGGATAGTTAACAGCATGTAAGGACAAGTCCAGTGTTCATAATTGTGGTTCTAAATTGCATTCTCCAATCAAAACATCGATGACCACAAAATCAATTATATGAGCAAAGAACACAAGAGCACATAGTGGTGTTTATAGAAAAATGAGACGTAAAAATCATGAAGCTGGCTTGCGAAGACAGTAAAGCTAAATAGACAACAGAAATTTCATTAGCGGAACAAATGCATGTAAAATAATATATGATAGATAACAGACCTTCAAAAGAGCTATCCAGCATGCCACCTCAAGTGCCTGAGCAGCTTCATCAATAATGACCAGATCAAATGTAGTATTTTCTAATTTCCGAGAAAATGCACCAGTCAAAGTTGTTAATACAACATCTGCATTTTTGACAACATCAGAAACTGCCAGCTGCTGCCTCTTCCTCTCTTCTCTAGCAAGGGTCCTAAGCTCTTTCCTTATTTCCCTTTTTGTGTTCCTATCTTTCACTTTCAGCAGCTTCCCATTTAAAACCTAAAAAAGAGCATAAGAGAAAAAAACATATAAAAAGCATGCTCTAAAATACTGGGACACATAATCTGTAAAAATATAAACTCTTTGATGTTTGCATTCAAATATTCTTGGTTCTATATAATGTAGGATAGTGTGTATGGCACAACAGTCCAGTAAAAAGGGCACTCCAGTAGCCTAATAAGCTTTGTACAATGCAAGTAAGTTGAGAAAGGTAATTACTTTCATTTCCTTGCGGATATCACCTGCCAAGCTACTGTTATCACCTCGTAGAACCTACTCAAGAAAAGAAAATCACAAGACGATTGGAACCATTAGAAGTCAGAAATGTGTGGTAAAAAATTGACACAAATTGTGAGATGTACTTTCTGCACTTCAGCATGAATGTAAATACATAGTTGTATTGCTAGTAAAGATTAAATAACAGTAAAAAATGAAAATGATCACTGCAGTAAATTTCGTTGACTATGTGCCTTGACAATCTGTTAGTAACCTGTGAAAACAAAATTGCTGACTCCAAACCAATACATGCTGATAAGCAAAGATCATGCTCGAAATATATAAGATAATAGCTGACTATGAAACAGCGTGGCAATATGCTCTCAAATATTATTCAGCTGTTTCATTTTAAAGATTCCATTATAACAAGGTTGGATATCCAGAAAGTATTTGACTACATTAAAACTCATTTTTCAAACTTAAGTGCCTTATATCATTTGGTTACAGCAGGAAGACATTTCTAACGTAATTGCCGGCGAAGAGCAAGACTAAAAGCAAGTATTCTATGATATCCCACAGCATATTTTCCAAAAGATTTTGAATAATTGTGTTATTAATCCAGCAAAAGCACTGCAGAGCAAATAATACGGTAATAGAAGCATGATTTTTTTCCCACTATTCAAGAATGATGAGATGGTGAGATAGAGTTTAGCTCAGGTGATTAAAATGTAAAATGATCTCTGATCATAAAACATTCTTTGAGTAGTGATATCAAGATGTAAACCATTCTCTTAGTAGCTAAGTTTCTACTTGAAAAACAAATATTTCAAACTAGTGTCTTATAGATTTATTAAACAATACTAATGCAAATACTCATAAAATAGAAAATAACCACATGTAACATGGAATACTTGCATTTGCTGAAGCATGTAAAATAAACACATGTTTCCTAAGAACGCTACATAATATTGTCTGCCAAGAAAGCATACCCTAACATTTTAGTACCTGTGCATCGAGCGCACTCTCTAAGACCTGAGGTAATAAGCGTGCAGGGTGCCCCAACCTCACCAACTTTACTCTAGCAAACAGCAACAAAACCAGTTGTAAATTAAATAAACCAGGAAAGAATAATAATTGAAAGTAAATTAACATTGAAATAAGTAATCATTTCATTAACAAGGAAGTAACTGGCTAGTGATTCTTCAATGTGAAATACAAGAGTGTAACTCAACATTCTAATCAGAATAGATTTATAACATACTTCATTTTATTCTCCGTTCTTCTCTTATTTCAAGAGTAAGAAACTAAAATTTTCTGATTTAAAAGGTGATGTTGTTAAAAATAGGTTTGACCCATATATCCTGATGTATGTGTCTTGAATGGACTCATTTTAGCATGTTGGAAGATTTACTAGGAAACCCACTTCTAAATTACCAAAAAAAGAGAGTCCCTGAAAAAAGAGACAATATTTACACATAAAACATCCAAATGAAATAGAAAATGCACAGAGATGCACAAATGCACAATGGAGCAAAAACTTACTTCCCTTTCAGCAAACAATTATTACATGAAAACAAAACGAAAAAGATAAGAACACAGCACTATAAGATTAGCAGAACCATATAAATAATATGCATAAGTAATAAGGACAAAAAAGTAAATTGAACCTAAGAAGATGAATGATGTATAATTTTGAGTCAGCATATATTACTAAAATGTAAAATTTATCTAAAACTTTAAGTCTCTCTAGAACTTTAGTAAGGTTGCTCTTCTTTCTCATGAGAATGAATCTAGGACTAAAGTGCTGAGAGACAGATTGTGTCGAGCACTTGCAGACATAAACCTATGCGCCAACACGTTGGCATTAAAAAATTTATTTTCTTTAGCACCAGTATATTCTAATTGCTCTTAATATATTCTTTATCAAATCTTTTATATTATTTAGGCAATTACTTGCTAATTTTGAAAAAAAAAAAAAGGGGTTTTGAACCATGCCATCAGAGGATTATATTTTTGTCAATACCTTATCAGCACAATATAGCATAGCGGGCATGGCCCGTGCCAATAGGCACTTAAATCTTTGGATTGAACTAGGATAAACAAGGTCGGTCCTCCAGCTAACTAGATATACAGGACAGACACCTCCTCTGATATAGTAAAGAACTTGGAAACAACAACTTTTCAAAAAAAATAAGCACTTGGAAACAACTTAGACCTAGTATTGGAACGTGTTGTCCAAATTCATCCGATTTGATGGTTTAGACAGCCCAAGAACTTTCGAAGTGCTATAGGGCTTCCCTTCTCTGATGCTTTAAAATAGTGGCCAAAACAGCCTCCATAGAAGCATCATATGCTTCAATCCTTCACTGGTAGGATGCTCCTTTGATGGTGGTTACCACTATTTCAAAGCATAAGAGGAGGAAAACCCTGAATAGTTTTTAGCTCTTTTGAACTTCTAAAGCATCAAAACCAGTGCATCTGTGCAGCACATTCCTAAACTAGGCCTCAAGTTGCCTTGCCATCAGGTTGTGTATTCTAAAGATTTTTAACATCGAGTCTTCTCCACTTAAAGTTGTGCTCTGAAGTCCACCTCATTTCTGATTGTAGAAGGCTTGGACGGGGATTCACAATGCATTGACTCGCAAAGAGTAAATATGATTTTATTGCTCAATCCCAGATACCTATATGGAAATAGTCGTTCAACAATATTATCAACTGCAATATTCGAAGCAGCACATGCAAGAATTTTTGTTCCTCGTTTGACTTCTTGCAAGATTATTTCCACAATTGTTGTTGTTTTTCCAGTCCCAGGAGGACCATGAAGCAAAAACACGTTCCTTGATGAGAGAGCCTTTGAGATGGCATCTTTCTGCAGTAGTAAGAAAGTTAAAAAGCTTTAATTGGAATTTATGCCAACTATAATTCAATTGTTTAAAGGAATTGAAGCATAGTGAAAAGGCATCATACTGAAACTTGTAACCCTTTATTTTCCTCTAGGCATTTACCCATATTATATTAATACAGCATGAATGGACGAACTCTTACAGAAGTGTCAAGTGAAAAAAAAATAGCCACCATTGGAAACAAAAATAGCTATAAAACATTCTTTAAAGACTCTTTTGGCCAAAAATTTCATTTGATTCCGCATTCAACACCCCACCCCTTCTAACTTTCAATCTTCATGATAGTAAGCAGGTGAGAAGTTGCTATAAATACATGCATACAAACATGCATATATATATATATATATATATNGAGAGAGAGAGAGAGAGAGAGTAAAGCTAGAATACTATCAATAATGGAGGAATAGTGTTTACTACCTACTTTTTAGCCCTGGGATGCCTAGGGTTTAGTGGTGGTAGGTGGAATAGTATAGATCCAAGGGATAAAAATTAGAGAGTAAACATTATTCATCTACTATCGATAGTAGCATAGATGGATTCTATATATATATATATATATATATATATATATATATATATATATATAGAGAGAGAGAGAGAGAGAGAGAGAGAGAGAGAGAGAGAGAGAGAGAGAGAGAGAAGCTATTAAAAGCTACTGTTACCAATTTCCGCGTCCTAAACAGGGGCCAAAACCCAAGAAAATACAACCAACACATCAAACCTCAAAAAAGTAGGATATGATAATATAGAATACAAATGAAGTACTAAGTGTATATCACCAGTATTCAGGAATTTCCCAAGAATACAGAGTTGATTTAGATAATCCTAAAGGGATAGATTTGTGGCCCTAGAGCAATTAGGAAAACTGGGCAACAAGTTAAATAGAGAAGGCAAGTTGTTCTTAATAGCTAAGGTATATGAGTATAGCAAAGCTATTATATAGGCCGTTAGCAGTACAAAATATCTGCATTGTAAACTTCAAGTGCTGTGCAACTTTTGCTGTTCTTGATAGTGACATTTGAATGCAGGGAATTAAGTTTCAACGAATCTACACTATATGTATCTTGACAAGGTGATAAAATTCTTAACCTTCGTTTTAAAAGGAAGAGAGGTCAAGATACGGCACAATGGTACAGTGCCTATGAAGCTGGATATGCCGTTCAATTTCTTTAGTACTAAAAGATTATGTTAATAAATAATGGTGCATAAAGATCAGCCGATAAAAAGGGAAAACACACAAAAATTAATAAGAAAAAGGGAAATTTATATACTACCTACTTACGCATTACATATAAAACAACCTTATAGCTTACCAATATTATAACAAAGTTTCTAGCATATAAATTAAGCATATAACATGAAGTAATCAAGCAAAAGTAACAAAGATAAAAAATAGTACTTAATACCTGATAACACTACTCTCATCAACGCCAAACACCTATTGCACTAATCTATATATAGAATACATTAAATTATAGTCTATAGGCATCTTGGCTCTGAACATACTAATTTGGCCCATTAGCTAAAGATGCATTAAAACCAATCTTATGCGGTCAAGGCACTGCATCAAAATATGCATTTGTGATCCCCTTAATCACTCTGTAAAACAGTGATTATATTTATTTGCACATTCTAATATTGCAATAACATAATTGAACTATAGCTAAAGAAAAGAAATTTTAATTTAAAATAAATGAAGTACCAAAACAAAAAGGATTTATGACATGATATAGGAGCAACAATTCTTAATGCTCAGCTTCACATGCTTTTGTGCGTGTCTTTTTGCTATTTCATTGAATAAGATGGAATACAGGGAAGTAAGAACGAAGAATAATTCCAATACACAAAAAAAAACACATATATGACAATAATCAGAAAGCTATTACCTGAGAATTATCAAGATTCTTGTTAAACGGAGCGAATTGCATAACTGACTTAGAACGTATAGGTTGCTTCTCACCAAATAAAACGGGAATCAAATCAGCAGCAGGTCCTTTTTGCACAGTCAAACTAAGTTGATTTAGTGCATCCTTCATCCTGCGATAAGTTACCTACATAATAAGTTTGCATAAGCAATAAGAAACGCCAAAGTCTTGCAAAGCCAAAATCCTGGTCATTAGCTCAAAACTTGGTAAAAAATAGGAGAAAAATAGAACAGCAGGCAAGACGAATTTTCCAGGAAAAATGAAAGAGAGTTCACGTCACAACAGATGAATAAAAGAACCAATGATGGATAGGTTCTATGCATGACTTGAACTATCCCGGACCTCTAATGCCGAGGCCAAGACATTATAATCTTTTTCTAGATGCAGTTAAATTACTTACAATGAAAATTCACACTGTTAGAAGAAAATCGTAGAGCAAGTTGAACATGACAATATGTATAGCCAAATGAAATCGAATAAGAACATTAGTATCCAGCATGAGATAATGCTAACAGGGTACCTCGTTCGCAACCTTCTCAAGGCGCAGAGGACTGTTTAAGCCATCCTCGGGAATATCATCAAAAGCAACAGTAATGGAAGAATCCTGGTCAAATTTAACAGTTGGGAAATCCTCTAGTTGTGTTTCAAACTAAGATACACAGAGGTCCGAGAATGATCAGGATAAATTACTTACCTTCAAGCGATAAACTACGCCTTGCCCCAGTGGTGTACATCCTGAATCAGCCTTATTTTGCTTTAAAACAACCACATCATGTGGTCCAAACTGCATCAAAATAAACTGAACATTAGAAGCCTTAGAAAGGAAGTTCATAGCTAACCAGGATGGAAAAAAAAACAAAAAAAACAAAAGACTCCCAACTCTAAGTATTTGCAGGATTTGGTATGGAAAGAGGTCACTTGAAAGCAAATCGGAGGTAGATAAAATTACATAAACTAAAAACATGAACTGAGAGAACATAGCCACACAAAGATTTACCAATCAGTACCTTTAAAATCTCCTACAAAGTAGAACAATATAAAGAACAATTAGGAAACCCCACCACCTGCAACATGACATACTGCCCCTTTCTACAACTAAGGAACTATAGAATGAAAAGAATTTTTTTTTAAGGCTGAAAAAATATATTATAATTATAACAATAGTTCGGATAAAAATTATTTACAAAACTAGGCCTATGCGGTGAATAAATTATCGCTTTCTAAATGCGACAAATTATTTACCTTTTTTTTCAAAATATTAAAATTACCTTTAGAGTTTAGTACTATACATTTATCGGAGTTCAGATATGAAAAATATATAAGTTACTCAAAAGCGGTGAATGGTTTACCGCGTGTAGAAAGTGATGAATCAGTAAACCATTCACCACTTAGACCTAGTTTAATAAATAAAAATTTTGGATGCTTATATTTATAGTTAAAAAAATATCGTAGGCCTAGTAGCCCAAAAAGCCCGAATGAAAACTCGCCTATTCACAGTCCGTATGATATGATCTTCAATATAATGCAACATGTTTCTAAACACAAAAAATGTTCATACTTCATCTGGAGTATCAAAATCCAATTGCAATTAGATAGGCATTTCGTGTGAATAGAAAAGGTGTAGAGGGATTGTTAAAGATGTAGAATCACTTGATGAACATATGCAATAGGGAAGGAAGGTAGAACAATGCATTAACGAGTAAGAAAATTGCACGGCCACCACCTTGTGAGCGGGAAGAACGTCACCCTTATTAGGCTGAAACTCAAGAAGGGTTTTTCCCATCAGTCCTGTCTAGCAAGTAGCAATGTCAGAGTAGGGTAAGAAACTGGTCACTTAAAAGAGAGTGAGTGAAGCAAGAGCGGGCTTGTAGATATACGTAGACAGACCTCAGCGTCAGTGCATTTTAGATTAGGGATGACAAATCCCCTCTTCTGAGCAATTTCTAGGTTCTTTGATGCGGATAAGCCGATAGATGCCGATATCTCAGCCTCCTGGAATAGCAAACAAAACATCTAGTTACTTTGATGTTGCCGATACAGTTTAGGAAACCGCGTCGCTGCAGGTGCGATGAAACACAATCGATTAAACGCAACAATCAGTTGAGTATCTAGGACTAGGCAGATGTTCGCTTGTCAAGCAACGCTTGGAGAAGCATACAAAGTTTTAAGAGAGAGGGAGAGAGAAACCTTCTCGAGATCGATGAGAGGGGTCATGAGATTGACGAATTGATGAACGGAGGTGAAGTGAGAGGAGCCCTTCAGCGCGGAGGTTCCGCCGCGCGCGCCTCCCTCCATTTCCAATCGGAAACAGAGAGAAATCGTACTCCTGGATGCAGGCGGAACGGGGCATGAGCTCCTACAACCCGTTCGGCACCATCTATCTATATAAAACGGGCCGGGCGGTCCACCGGCCGCCTAGCACTCGTGCCCGCCCGGCCCGTCCTGATGATTCAGGTCGTGCTGAGCTTTTCTTTTTGGCCCGACGGCTCGGCGCGGTACGGCCCGCTTGAGCCGTGCCACTAAACCCAAACCCCAAGCCTAAGGCAAGTTGCCTTGGGCTTGGGTCTGAGCTACTTGGGAGGAGGTGTTTTGGTCCATCGGACCAATTATTTGGTCCGATGGACGAAAAGCCCATTTAATTTATATTTTAAAAAATAATAATAATTTTATAAATTCTTTAAAAAATTAAAAATATTTATAAATTTGAATAAAAATGTAGATTTAAATATTAATACTTTATTGATCATAGTTTCAAATTTTATATTTTTAAAAAAATTAAAAATAAAAATACATATATAAATACTACTACAAACATCCAAATTAAACATAACATACAAAGATTAATTCCTCCTACTCTTACACTTTCAATTTAAATTTTTTTTCCTCAACTCTCAAGTTTACTTTGCAAATATTTTTAATTTTTTTAACATNGTGAATCCAGGACGGCTAGCCCGTTTCGACCCGAGTAATGTGGGCCTTGCCAGTCCGGCACGGCTCACATTACGCCTCTATATCTATCTATTCATGTCTATATCTCTATATCTATACTCATATATTATTTCTTCTAAATTTGTCACAGTACATATTCCCTTCACTATTAAGTGCGGGTTCCACCCTGTACCAGTTCTGGTCTTTTTTTTTTCTTTGCTTGAACTGAATCGATTATTGTTGAGTGTGAGCTCTCTTGAATCAGTTCAAATCTTTCACATATTTTTTTCTTTATTTCCTTAAATCGAATCTGAATCTGATTTCTCTCCTCCTTTTTTTGAACCGAACTAGAGTCAACCCATTGCATTGGACTAAACTGACTTAATTGTTCCGCATGTTTTCACATTTGGATCAAAATTTACTATTTTTTTCTTAAACCAAACTGATCACTATGAGTGTGGGCTCTAAAATATTGATTTTACTCATTTGAAAAAGAGTATAAATTTATTATATTATATATAAAACATTAATTTTAGTAAAATATTATTTGTTAACGAAAGTTGCTATTTCCGACTTACCTAAAAGGGAGAGTCCCGCCATTCTACTGGAGACGGGCGTAATCCAGCCCATAAGAGAAAATGGATCCAATAACGGCCTGCTTAGTAAAAGATAGACACGCTGTGTCAATAAAATGGATGTTAATGGGGCTGCCCAGGACCCAGTGCGGTTCGCCCGGCACATTGTTTACTCACTTTGCCATTTTGGGAAAAATCACGGGCTTTCTATTGTAGGTAGAGTCGAGAATTTACTCCAACCGAAACAGACGGTTCTTTGACAAAATATTTGCAACGCATTGCCCGGTAGGCGTTTGTTTTACATGCACAGGAGCTCTACGGGCCAGGAAAAAAAACAGAACTAATGCAAAACTTAGAAACATACTATCATGCTTAAACAAATAAATTTGATAAAATTGTCCTTACCTTTTTCTTAAGATAACATCCTTACCTTTCTTGTAACTCAAAACTATGTAAAAAAAGAAAGGTGTTGGCATTCAGACGTATACACACCCCTGAATGAAGATGCAACTATAGCTGCTTGCCAAAAACTGTACACTTACAGATGGGGAGTTCAGCCACTAGCTGCTCCAACATATGTTTTACAACCACGGTCGATCCCTCTTCGTTTTAGCTCCTCTGGTTCTCATAAGCGTACAAAACAGAACAGTGGGATGCTTGTGAGCAGAACATTCCAGCGGATGGCCAGAAGAAAATCTACCTGTCCAATCTTAAGTTATCACAAAGGTGGCCAAGCTCGGGCCTGGCCTCCATCCATGATGCAAATGCTGTTTCTCTTGGAGAAGAGCAGTATAGGTAGGATCTGTAAGTGATCAGAAAGAAGTATCGCCTGCAAATCAAAATAAATAACTTAGCGGTATCACAAACAACATTTCCATCCACAACCAAACAGTGACTTTGCGCTGTGCACCATGCTTTCAGCACATGGGGTACCACCTTGAACAAACATTTGCAAAACATGCATTCAGTAAGGAAATAATCAAAGTTGAACCGTTTACAATCATTAGTTACATTAACTAAATAGATTTTAGGCTGTAAAACCCATGAGTGCTTCAGAGCGCTGATCGAGGTTTCCGTGAAAACCCCAGGTTCAGTAAATGCAGTCGAACATGATCTACTTTAATATCTCCAACAATCTGCTACAAGTTGCTTTTCAAAGCATCCATCTCTCTTGGCAGATAGAGTAAGTCTTTCATAGATGAATTTAGATATCTGAATTATCTTTTTTGGCTGACTTGCGAGAAAAATTATGAAAACAGATTTTCAGAACCATGTTAACAGATATGTCTTATCCAATTAAAATGCCACATAACATCATATCAGCACTTTGACTTTCAGTCACATACCACATAAGTTGGCTACTCAAGATTCTAAGAAATTTATTGCTTGTCGAATAGCTCACAGATTTTTCTGCATAAAGGGACACATTTTGAATTTTGCATAGAATATAGATGCAATCAATAAACATTGAACAAGGAAAAACAATGCCAGCAGCAAGATAATATAATAAGCGTTGGCCCTGTAAACTGTACTTACCGTAATGCTTTAATGCCCATATCCATGAGATAGGACCGAGTCTCATCATCATCACTTGGACAGTTTTCCAGCTCCTTCTTATGTTGCAGGATTTCGTCACGCAAATGTCCAGCACCAGCACACCTTCAGAAATCAATGAAATGTGTTGTTCAAAGTATCCATGATACAGAAGCAGGAAATAAGTGGGGCCATGATATGTGCGCCATGAATAGGAAACAAAAGAATCACATTTTGGGGACTAAGCAAAAAAAAGCACATTAAAAAAAAGATTTTTCTTACAATCAAATCAGGCATGATTTCAATCAGTTGTGGTTCAGCTCTGGAAAATGTTATTACCGCCTAGCTAATAGTCTTCTTCTAAATAGGAAAACAAAGAAGCCAAAACCAACTTCTATAACAACTTCTTGTTGCTGTAGAACAACAAAACAAGGGATATAAATGACATAGATTCAAATTTGAAATTACCCTCAAAGCTATTTTCCATTCCATATGCCGGAACTCTTACTTTATTTTCCTTGACACTCAGGCAAAACTATTCATCTGACCTAGGATTTATTGCACCAGATCATCACAGATAACAGAAGCAGCAATAGCAAACTAAAATAAGAATGAGAAAATGATGCCGATCATGATATTACGCTCATACAACATATAATTGGTTGTTGATGCATCCTCAATTCATATAAATAATCGACAAATCATTCTTCTATGTGATGAATAGCACATAAATTGCCTATCAACAACAAGGAGACAAACAATCAATATATTGCCTAAGAACTGCATTAAAAGCATATTGGAAGATAGTGCAAGCGATAAAAAAAATGTAAAGCCTAATTAATTGTAAATGGACCAAAGCAAGCTGTATCAAGCTTGCCTGCCAATATAAAATGAATGAACCGTCTAAGAACAAGTTCCCGGATTTCAGAAGCATACCTGTCAATGACAATGTCAACTTCTTCTTTACTCTTGGGCCCACAGACCAATACTCTAGTAAGGCTTAGTATGTCACGATAATCACCCTGCTTAAGTGAATCTTCACCTGATATTTGGTAAGGTAAGCGTTCATTTATTGAAGTTGAAACATAATGTGTTTCTGCTGTTTGCTCTGACACGAATTTCGCATCTGCGCTAAGTCCAAGACAAGTGATTGCCATTGCATAAGCAACTCCCCCAAATCCAGTGTGTGATATAAAGAGATAGAACCTAGCAAATCTGCACAGCAAAACGTAGTGTTATAGTGCAACTTTAAGGCAGTCGAGAGTTCTACTCTACAAGAACAATTTACATTTGATGCGTACTCATCTCTACAAGACTGGATTGCATCAACATCTGCAGCAAATGCTTCTCTTTCTCTAGTAAGTGGTATCCTTCTATATTCTATGTCATAGCCCTCATCTTTCAAAGCTGCATATACTTCAGCAGGCGTCTTAACATCATTCAACCAAATATTTTCCCAATAACCTATCACGCTAGATTGGTCCGAAGCTGGGTTGTATTCTTCTCTGTGCAAAAGCATTTGACCACCAGATTGTGTTACCTCAGAAAATATATCCTCTTTCATCCTTGTCTCTATGTGCTCCACCTGCATAAACAACCAATAGACACTGTTGATAAAAAGCATGGCCAAAATAAAAGCTCCTAATAGTTATAACAAACTCACCAATGGCCCAGTAATTCCAACATGTTTAAGCGTATCGACAGGCTGATCTAGTTCTCTAAGAACGAAAGGTGTGCCCTTGATATAAACAACAGCTTCCTCTCTGAGATCGATTATTACCACCTTTTGAGCAGCAGTACTTCCTGTTCGGTCTTTAGCACCTAAATAAGACAGCACCTCCCTAGCGCCATCAATTGCTGGAGTTGCCATACTATACACTGGGTATCCATCCACCTGAACAGAAGTTTTTAGACACTAAAAGCAACTTCCAACAAAATGTACAAGTTTATTCTGAAAGATGAAGATGATGATCTGTGTGATAGCTGTGCAGTACTTGCATAATTAGATAAGAGGTAAGCTGCACACAAAGAATCATATGAATAATCAAAACGGCAACTTTTGGAGTGAATCATGTTATGCGTCCAACATAGCTTTACTTCTATAAGTGCAGAAGCATAATACCCACTTTCAAGCATTATAGAGAAAGCTTTAGATCACGATCTGTGAAAAAACCTGAATGGCAATTACTGACATTGGCCACTACTAGCATGATAAGCAATATGGGGAAAAGATAAGATAGTCATTGACCAATAGCAGCAATTCAAGCATGAGGTGGAAAAAAAGGGGAAATAACAGCTAGTATGCTCAGGGTGCTGTTAAATAGTGTCGCATTACGGTACTGTTACATCTGGATTGTAAACAAACCAACAAGGTAGGAAAAAGATCAATAGGGTGATAATATTACATTACAAGATTAACAGCAAACAGTGTATTTGGTTTTAACATGGCCAGAATATCAGCCATTCACACGTTGAAAGCATCATTGGAGCTTTTATATAACCTTCATTTACAATTATACTAGAGGTTCTTTTTTCTTAATGTAACTGATAAGTATATCATAAAGAAACTAGGCTCTCTCATTAGAGAAATCCTAGTGAGGCCGGTTCACATCAGGCATGGGTTTAGCTTGACATCAGTTCAAACTAACAACTCCAAATCAAAGAGTTAAACCAGGAACCCGACCACTTAGTTCCTAAGATTTAATGCATATGCTTTTTGGGATCTTGTTCGTGTTGGTTTCATAGACAACTGTTTAGACTTAACTAAGTTTGTGTATGCACTGCCGAACACCTGATCGCCAGCTTAATGGTCTAGTCTAAGTCAGGTTGGGCTCAGGTGGAAAATTTTTAGGTCAATTAAAACCCAAGTGCAGCCATACATCAATAATATTTCAAGCAACAGAAAATAATTATTCAACTATCGACTAGTGTTAGTCCAAAGCTCTTTTCAATTTTTTTTCGCCCGTCTAAAGCATCAAAGCAGGCGGATTTGGGTAATGCATTCCCACAATTGGTCTACGTCTAGAGTCTTTGGCTACATGTTTAATACATAAGATAACTTGTATATACTTCATGTCTCATGACACTATGCATCGGCTTCAAGGAAATTGAACATCAATTCACAAGGCTTTACTATCGAAGTTGAAACTCGTTATTGTGCGACAACAGGTAAAAGTGTAAAACTTCTTGCCTTAGATGGGTAACATATAAAGGAAGGAAACAACTGAAAACAACACGCACCTAGAATACTTTTGATGTAAAGCATGCTAATAATAGCTTTCACAAATAAAAGATACCTTGTAAACATGGGGAGCACCCTGGAAATGCATGCAGCTTGATTTTCTCTGTCCAGGAAAAAAGTACATTTTGAGTATTGATCCCTTCCCTAAGACAGAACCATTACGAGCCTTGACTATAGCCTCCATTACGACATCACCATGTCGAAATTCATATGGTGCTTTTTGTTCATCCTACAAAGTAGAAACAATAAAATCATGCTCACATTACAATTGAATACTGCCAATAATTAGCAGCTTTTTCACCAAATAGGCATACAGACAGAATCAAATGTGCAACGATATGCATGCCATGCACAAACTCATAACTGACTGTATCAGGCGGTGGGGGGTTGTGTTGGGGGGTGTTTAAATCTTACTGGTACAGTGAAACATCGCCCAGGTCGTAATCTTATGCTCCATTTCATCGTCTGGATTTCTGGCCTTTGATGTAGCCAGGTCTTAAATGAGATCTTGGTATCACCTTGCCAGCAGAAACCATCAAATGCTTCACTTCCAACGTATGCTGAGAAAGCAATTAATTTAAAGTATCTCTCCAAGTATTCGGCACCACGATTTAATGCCACCCTCCGCACCCGTGGCTCTACATGTTGCCGATTGATCACCTTCCTGTACTGCAAAACTGCTTGGCGTATGTTCTGCATTGCAGCACATCTATCAATGATAGCATCCAAAACCTCCCTGCACTCGATTCCATTGTCAAATAATCTTGTTATCTTGCGTAATAAAAGGATGTCATTGATTCCAAAAGAACGATGCAGTTCCTTCACATTTTCAGATTTTGATGCATCTGAATCTAAAAGACCATTATCACCTATGGCTTCTTCTCCACTTGAGGAGCTGATGTCCATTTCTTCATGACAACTATTATCCAAATGCATTCTAATTGGTCTCCCATAATCCAAACGAAGTCTCAGCAGACAAGCAGTCACAGTTCCCGTGGTTGTTCTGCCCCGACCCATCTGTAAAGAATATAATATCAACTTAATGCATATGAGGTTTAAGTCAATATATATATATATATATATAGAGAGAGAGAGAGCCCGGCTACTATACTATATATATATATATATATCATATGCTGAATTTTAGAATCGAAAAGGTCCTAGACAAATACAAGAGACACGCACCTGGCAATTGAAAACAAAAGCTGTGTCTTTTGAGGCTGAAGCAATGTTTAATGCAATTGTGTCAAAATCGGAACTTTTGGGCGCTTTACCATCAGTAATGGGCACACGTGCATACTTGATGGGAAGGCCTTCAGACTCTAAACATTTGTAGACCTCCAAAGGAGTCTGGATAGCTTCATCTGTGACATGTTCCCACGCATCAAATATTTGGCCATCATCTGTTTCATGAATTACCATTATGGCACCACCATAGCGCTCTGCCTCCCTTAAAATGTCCTCCTTTAACCGAGCTTCCATCCTTTCTACTCTCTCTCGATCGATTCCCTATCGCCAAAGCGTCAGACTAGTGAGTTCACAGAATTCACAAGGTAATCTTGTATATTGAAGGAAAGGACTAAAGTAAGAATTTAAGTGCCAATCGGCACGGGCCATATCCACCGTGCCGTATCGTACCAACAGGATATCTGCACGATACAACCCCATGCTGATGGCATAGCTCAAAACTCTCTTTTCTTCAAATTAGTAAGTAATTTTTTCAATAATACTCAAAAAAATCGATAAAAATATATAATAAACAATTAGAATATTTTGTTGCTAAAAATAATAAATATTTTATGCCATTATGTGTCGACACATATGTATTTTTTTTTTTAACCAACACGCGTCGACGGGGCCCGGCACGCACCGTGCCGGCACAGTTGCATTACTAATGATACACAAGCTGCTAGTTCTAAAGATGAGTGAAGGTTGTTCTAAAGATAAGCAGAGCATGATAAAAAGAAATTTCAAAAAGAAACGGAAGAAAAGAGACTCTAAAATCTTCTCCAATCTTCTCCAAATAATAGAACTATAACTTCAAGATGCTATCCGTCCTGACTTTGGCAGAGCTATTTTCCTTGTTCAAAGATATATTGATAAAGAATAACCAGCCTAGAGTTGGTAGTATTGAAAAGCAAATTACCGTGTATTCTAGCATATTTTTGTATGGCCTTTCTACCTCCCGTAGTACAAAAGGCTTCCCATTTATATAGATAACAGGTTCTTCTCTCATATTATGCCACAAAATTGGCCGTCCTCCCTTACTACTACTTACACGCTGAATAACAGCCCGAATGCCATCGACCGTGGGGTTTGCAACACCATAAACTGGGAATCCAGGAACTTCTCGAAAATTGGGTGCACCCTCCACTCTCTCTGGTAAATTAAGATTCTGACAGCCAGGGCAATGGTCACTTTTTAAAACAGTCTGACGTCCGAGGACTTCCCCATTCCTCATTGCAGCAACCACTCCCACCTCATATGGACGGCCATCCACAGACTCAGCAATTTTCATAAGAGAGGGCTTCAGACTTGAATATCCAAGAGCACCCATTGGATCTCTCCGTAGTAACCTGCACAAACATAAAAGAGTGCAATAGAGTTATAATGTTAACAGATACATTGATACATTTGCCTTGTTAGCAATGAATATCTCTCATACTAAGAGAAAACCAAAAAGACAGGACTGAAAGAGAACTAAAAGAATCATTATATATATATATATATATATATATTTATATATATATATATATATATATATATATATATATATATACTGAAATAACTACCAATAGCTCAGGCTAAAAAATGGAAACAGTATAATCTGGGAGAAATAGTCTTCATAATCCAATGGAATACACAATAATTGACTGGTTAAAAAGTAGGTTTTGAAGAGTTTCATTAAAAAGGGGATGCGATACGATCAACAAAGCACAAAACTCAAAAAATGAAATTAAAGATGCTTTGTTGCTGTATTTACTAATGAAACACTTTAGTTCACATATTACCTCCACACTGCAACAAGGCCTAAGCAAATGATCCTATAATCTCCCGAATTATGCAATCTAAAAGCAGCTCACTAATAACAAAACACTCTTGATTACAGCATTCAGAATCTGTCTATGGTAAGTTTATGGAGAACAAATATCACAGGATTGACACTGCTAGGATGGCATGTGATCATATCAACGATTACCTCACCAAGGCAGGGAGATGGCGCAATGCTGACAGTTGGGAGGGTGTTTTGACGTAGACGACACCGACTCCCACATATTGGCACACATTGTCCATGTCATTGACACAGGGTTTTGGCCACATTTTCTTGGGGTGCTGCAATGATTATAATGGCTTCTAAAGGCATAAAACACCTAAATGGACCTAATTTTGATTAAGATGCTATTCATATTAGGTTGCATAAGTGTATGTTACATACTTCTCTAAGAAAAAAATAAAATAAAGAATCATTATTTACAAAAATATGGTGAGCAAATAAGCACTTTGAAGATAGCAACATAGGACGCGGCACCTATTGGAAGAGTCACCCTCAAGGGCACAGTTTGATAAATACCTGGATACATGGTGGCGTGGTTCAATAATAGTGGCGCAAGAGGTACCCAATACAGGTCCTGTCGCACAATATTTTCAAATCAAGCTGACCAGCATGGTTGGGATAGGCAATCCAGGAGTCAAATCGACAGTCGTCGTAGTGTCGTGGGTACGCTAACGCTTAACATGTTGGTTTATTAGAATATTTCAGAAATCTCACATGGTTGGTTTATGAAGAACACCCAACCAGCCATTAGGTTTGTTCATTATAATTATTTATGTCATTCAGCATAAAGCATTAGTTTAAGCTGTAAAACTAAGAGAAATTCGAATTAAGCTCACCTGCGAAGTATGCTGTAAAGTTCAGGCCTTGCTCTCATCCAGTCAGAAAAGCTTTTCTGCTCTGAGGAAACGGAGTGTAGTGCAGAGCTCTCTGTATGGATATAGACAGCAAAGCAGATAAGAAAGTAATAACGTTCCAAATACTCAACAAAGAAGGAAAGTGATGCCTCTCTTTTCATTTCATCTGCTTGCCGAAGAATACTATTGCGGTAGGTACCAATCGCTTCTCGAAGGTTCTAGTAAACAATAACATAGGGCAAAATCAGAGCTAAAAAATATGTATTTGCTTTTGGACTACTGATCAATGTGGAGTTTTTTTGAGAGAACAGGTTAAAATGTTTTAGGAATATCAATAAGTATACCTATGGAAAGCGGTGAAAGGTATACCTGCATAGAGTCACATTTATCAATAACTTTATCAACTTGCCTTTTACCTTCTACTCCTCCCTGCAAAATAGGACTTCAAAATGAATGAAATTAATATTGCTAACATCGTAAAATGTTAAAAGGAGATACGAAATTTTGTTTACCTCTAGGACACGAATTAAGCTTCTTATGACACCATATTCACCTCTGCATATTGCTTCCTCAGAGTTTGGCATATTATCAGTCATGTCAGTTCCAGCACTAAAGATTTTTCCAATTGAATTTGTCCTTCGAATACCTATTTTGAACACATACACATGTCGCACACTTCAAAATCAGCAGAATCCTAGGAAGAATGAACTCCTAATTTAGAGTGTCGATATCCATTATCAGAGAGGACAGTAAGTTGCCCTATATACTAGATCATATTTCGACTGCTACTAATTGTTGGAGAATCACGTGAACTACTTTTCCTAAAAACTTTGGCCCTTTAACATGTGACTAAGAAATACTGTTAGAGACTATTATTGCAGCTTTGGCACAGCCAAAGCACATCTCAATTCTCAAACCTGAAAGCAATTTCAACAATTTTAGAAGGTTTTGTGATTTCCAAAAGACACTTTTTTGCTACCATAAAGTTTTTGTTTGGCTTTTTAGCTGAAGCTTAAATTTGTATCTTTTAAAGAGAAGCTGAATTTCATGTGCTGAGAAAAGCTGAGATCCAGTTCAATATAAAACACATACTGGACTCTTTTGACTCCCACATTATATGGTATATTAGCAATTCACTGACAATCTGAGGCAATGTTATACTCATCTTATAATAAAGTGCAAATAATGCAACTATATCAATTAAAAACCAGGCATATGAACTGTTAGTTGTGATAATGACTAAGTTGATATTAGATGTGATTTTCAGACTGTTTATAATTGTTTAAGAACTTACATTGGGTTATGTGGTAATACTCAAAATTTGGAACATATTGTCTTGTAAGACTCATGCAGTACAATTTGAAAACGCCAGTTTAATCTGTAACAAATATTTCTGGTAATATATGTTAAGAGTAACTAATATTTCTTTAGATTATGACAACAAATGTCAAATCAAATGTGTACTAACAGATAATGATTCATTGCTAAATTGGTAGTTTAAAAAAAAACAACTATTGAGTAAAAAATGCAACCTTAGGACTAACAAGATGTTGTTGTGATAGTCAGGGGCAGTCGAGAAAGAAAAGTTAGGGACGCACAACAAATATACAAAATCAGTGTACATTTAACAAATGGTTATATTAAAGTAGAAAAGTCAACATTTTAGGAAAAGCATTTTGTGCACTTGATTCATCCTAAATCTCATGCATCTTTCCAAATTGCTCCTCCGTTAATTTCATACCATATTTTTAATCTGAATCATCAAACTTTTAACAGAGACAGAGAATAAAGAATGGTGCACAAAAAATGCATATGCACCAGGTGTAGGCAATACTTCTTATCAAAATGTTGGCAATTTGGGCCAATCAAGGATGGGCACATGCCCACCGAGGCCCACCCTTTGCTCCGCCCATGATGATAGCTAATACAATATAATAGCTATCATTAAGTTATCATACAATACTGATTACTAGATAACAGTTGAGTTATAAACAAAGTAGACCAAAAACCCCTACCTCACAAACTTGCCTGCCTCCTCTCAACCTTTTTATTCCACCAATACTAATAGCAGAGGATTGTTTCCTATGCAGTAGACGTAAGTGTCAACTAAGTGTCACCTTATTTGTTTGTTTGGATGCTCAATTTAAAAGTGCTTTTCAATAAAACTCACAGCTGAGCCAACCAAAGGCTGTACTTTACTTTTCAGTCAAGAAAACTCACCTGAAGCCCCTATTCGGTTCAGATAGACCAATGTAGCTATCACCATACCAGTAGTTGTTCGTCCCCGTCCCATCTGACAGTTAAAAACAATTTCTGTCTCTATATCAGCTTGAGAGATTCGATGTACCTGCAAGAGATAAAATGCAAGCACTTAGACAAATTGTCAATACGCAACCACTAATAATTCCTATCTTAACATGCAATGAAGCCAACTACACCCTACAACCAGAACCTTCCTAGACTTGCTACAAAATTTTACTATCACAAGGCCTAAAGCTTTGAACTTATCCGATAATCGGTTCTCCATATCTTTCCAGTCAGAAATAGATATGGGAGATGTCAAACATAATTGTTCCAGCTTGTACTGTTAAAAAGCATAAGACGATCGATAACACAACTTTCATCCCATTTTTTAAGTTGATAGTTCCTGAAGAAAAGATTATCCTTGACATAAGATGTGGCCATGCAGGTTAACAATCGAAGGTGCATTTTGACTTCAACTAGCTACTCTACGTACATGATTGTGCAAGAAAACTTAACCTAAACCTACAAGGATAGGCACATGGAGCAATTGTTGGTTCTTGCAACATCGAATGCTCTCTACTGCAGAATACATTTATGCAGGATTACAAACTTGGCATCAATAATGAAGGGATTCAGCAAACGTTACAAAATTTACCTTCTTTGACTGTTTATACTGAAGAATTGGGAGAGGACACACAACACCAAATCACTTAGACACCAGTGAGTAAGTCTTAACAATAGCAGCTCTGAAAAGTTTGTTACAATTCAGACAGATTACTCTAACAAAGTAAGAACTATGTTCATACAACCAGGGGACAATGTTATAATTCGGATAGATTATTCTTACAGAGTAAGAACTATGTTCATACAGCCAGGGGAGGATGTTCTCAAAGAAGACAATCATGATTTGAATGAGGCTTTTAATCATGAAGAGAACTGAAACTTTTGAGAATGATGATAGTGCACAAATCCAACTAAACTAATGTGTCTTAGTTACACTCAGAAAGAAAGATGATCAAAGCTTAATTTTTCACACCAGTATCTAATATGGTACAAAAACTGCAAGGTCATCTTTGATGGAGGTAATCCACTACGCATTAGGAAGCTTAAGTTGGAGATAATCATATGTTTTACCACATACAGCGGCACTATTTGCATTGATGTTTTACCTATGGATGCGGCCTTTCATCATAGGCAATTATTAAAAAATCAATAATGAGTGCAAGAATACAACAGCATGACTAGGGTAATCCCTCAGTATCATGTACTATTCTGGTACTAGGACCGTCAGAGTTGACCATTACCGAAAGAGATACTTTCCTCCCATGCAACGGATCAGAGTTAATGGAGCTAAAACCAGAAATTAACTCTTTTGATTCGGATGTTCCACCTCCTACGGCAGAGGGCTTCAAAATGAAGAATGACCAACAAAAGAGATGAAATTGAAAGGGAGAAAATGGATAAGCATACCAGATTGTCAAAGTCTCTTTCTTTCGGGGATTTTTCATCCGTAATGGGAATACGCTCATAGTCAATAAGGTACCCTTCTCGTTGCAGCTCCTCATAGACCTAAGTAGAATCAAGCTTATCTCCAGATCTATTTCTAAAAAATAGAGCATGTATATGATCACTAACATTGGGGACAAACAGCTTGATGAGAACTACCTCCAAAGGAGTCTTAACAGAATCCACCAGCACTGGCTCCCATTGATCCACCATCTGACCATCCGGCAGCTCATCAGTAACAAGGATCTTATTTCCAAACCTGTTAACCCAAATTCAAACATAAGAAAGTGTTCGCATGAGTTGTTTTAGAAACACATTTAAAGATAAAATGTTTATACTAGAATACCACCTAGCTGCTTCCATAAGGATGTCTTCTTTCAAACGAAACTCCATTTGTTCAACTCTAGCTCTATTGATTCCCTAAATTGTCATAGGAAACCTCTTTTAAGATTTTATTTATGGAAGGGAGAAAAAACAGTTTAAGAAAATTGTAATAGCATACAAAACACAAATGTACTGGTTGCAAGATTACCATCACTTGTGGAAACCTCTGCAAGAATCTAGAGTGCACAAATATTACACGACATAAAATATTATCTATTTCAAGATAACATATGCAGAGCTATTACCGTTTCATGTGCTTAATCACAAGCCGCATAATTTGGAAACATTAATAAAGGAATAGCAGGCTAACATGACCACTTCATGTTAAAAAAAGGGTCATCAATATACCTTTTAAACTATTTTGATAAATCATAGAAATGATGCTCCGAAATCTAAATAGCAACAGGATGTTGTTTGAAATGTATTGATGATAAATTTAATAGAGGGGACATAATTTTAGAAAGCCTTTCCTTCCTGTCATTTCGAATGCGCCTCCTCAGTGTAATGGCTTTGTCCATGAAGCCACATCCATGAAATGTATTACCATTTGACGTTGTGGTATCTTTAGACTTTTTAATACATTACTATTTCATGCTTCTCAAATAACGGAACGTTGTAGTATCTTTAGACTTTTTAATACATTACTATTTCATGCCTTCTCAAATAACGGTGATTTGGAAATTGTAATAGCAGGCATTTGCAAGATTTCATTCTTGTATAGGTCCACACTAAGGTGAAGGAATACTTAAATAAAGGTAAGCATGAATTTAACTACTAAAGCGAACAATGCTTTGGAAAAAATATCAGTAGGCCTGGAAGTGTTAGAGAGTTGGTTTCAAAGAAGATACATAAAGGATCTGAATTCAATAAGCCATCAAGTGCATTTAGATGGATCCAAATATATCCTGAACGCTGTACCTAGGATATTGAGTCGGGTTTTGGTAAATATATTATTTCAGATTCAAAAAACAATGGGAATGTCGTAAGTAGCCAATCTGTAACTCCAAAATTAAATCAGTTCCAAGAGCACTTGGATCAGGTCAACAAGTTTTGGTGCCATTGATGCCCCTAAGTGCATCAAAGATTTCCCCATTCATTTCTCCTCAAAATGGTGAATTACACTTATCACGAAGTATATCAAAAGATAAAGGATGATTCCTTTTTGGGAGAAGACTAAAGTTGCAGTGATGTCAAGTATTCGACATATTTCACTCAATGTCTAGTGCCAAAAACATTCTTTGCAAGTCTAAGCAACATGAGTACACAAGGAAGTTATAAACTTACTTTTTCCACTTCTGTTAATTAAAATAGCAAATATAGTACCAGTCAATAAGGAAACAGGATGACTTTTTGTAAAGAATACTCTACAAGCAAACTAATATATAAATCAAAATTGGATACTATAAAGTTTCTTAACTAACCGTATACTCAAGATTAGAGAAGGGTCTTTCAACATCTCGCAGAACAAATGGGCGACCATTGATGTAGATAACCTACTCAAGAATTAAAGGTACAACATAAGTTAATCAAACCCAATGATATTAGTAATAAAGAAAAGGCATATTTCATGTTATCTAGTGGCAGGCATAATGAATTATACAAAATGAGGAATCAAATCATCTTACTGGTTCTTCTCGGAGGTTGTGCCACAGAATTCGTGCTTGCTTTCCAATCTTTTGTCTTCCAATATGATTGAGTACATTTCTTATCCCATCAATGGTAGGTATTGCTACACCATGTACACGTAAGGATCCGGCCTAAGCAGTTAAGAAAGATAAATAAGAACATGAAGCATGTCGAACATGTATGAAGCACATTCAAGGAGGAAGTTTATAGAATTTAAGAAGGCACACTTTTGTAGCATTGTTGTGCAATTCAAATAATGTGTCAGAATGCATGAAAAATGGTAAAATAGTTACAGTTTTTTTTTTTCATATAGAAGTAAAAGAATAAAAGGAAAAAAATAGAGAGAGAATAGCCAGAAGGAAAGTGGGTACCACTTGAATAGAAACTGTAACTAAGAAATTAGTATATGGAAATCAATTGATGCAGATAGCTTGAGTATTTAGACCTAGTTAATGTCAACTCATTTAATGCTCAAGCTATCTACAATCGATTGAATTCGCAAATACATGCACGAATGTACTCGCTGCAACATGGACCTGTAAATATTAGCCACCAACAATATAGTATTTAAAATTTATCATTAGCAACACTGTCAGTTCCTTTTCTACAGTGTAGACGAGGGATGAGCAAAAAATATGGCAATAGATAGCAAGAGAGATAAGAGAAATCATACCATCGCACAATAACTGTGAGATTAGATTAATATTTCTGGTACACACTTCAAGAAGCAACTCAACAAGCATATCTATGCTAATCAATACCCAGTTACCCACAATTCAGGCCGTAATGCCGAGCTGTCTATAACTCCAAAGGGCAATCATAGGATGCTCAGCAGTTGGATATAGCAATTATAGGCTTATCAGTGTAGCTATTGTTCGACATACAGAAGGTCCTGATCCATGCATTTGATGATCATTAGTAACTGTTGAGTAATTGCTAGTGGTGAATAAAAATATACGGCTTGCCAAAATGCACGGCAATACTAAGGGTATGTCCGGCAATAAACCACTCAGAGAGCCTGTCAGATTCATTCAGGATTTCTTCTCCTGCCTCTGTTTCGCTGTCAAACCAAGATGGCGCTGAAAATACAAGTGCCATCTACTGGCTAACAGCAACAGAATAATTGAAGCTTGGATCGAAGATCAAATATCTCGTTTAAGTTACGGCAGTTTAGGCGGATATTCACCAATGTTCCGAGACAAGAAGTGGCTAGCGTCCCGAAGCAGCCGATATGTTTGGGAGAAATAGCAAGAGAGGGAAAGGAAAGCAGCAGCTGGCGACTGCTGCAATTAATTCCTTGCCGAATAGGAAGCGGGGAGTTGGGGGGAGATGGGAAAAGAGAGTGTAAGATATACAGCATAGGATCGGCGGGTTTTAACGCAGACAGACCTGCCTATAATTGGGAGCGCCGTCGATTTGCGGGGTCAAGCGCTTGTTCTGGCAGCCGGGGAAATGATCGCTCTTGAGAATGGTCTTCTTGCCGAGCACCGATCCTCCCCTGTAGTTCATCACGTGCTCCGTCTCCGCCGCGTGCGGGACGGGAGTGCACGAGGACGATGTCGGGAACAGGGCGTCCGCCTTTTTCTCGCCAGACGTCATCGCGCTTCGCACTGAAAGTTTTAAACAAAAAAAATATATATATATATATATGTGTACATCAATACAAATTCATTAAAGGTGGGCGGAAGGGAAAAGGCAGAAGCACCTCGCCCTCGCACTCCCACTCCCACTGCCCCTCTCCTCTCCTCTCCTCTCCTCGAGTGAGTTACGCTCGTCCTTCGTTTCGGAGCTGTCTCTCGCCGGGCTTCGCGCCCTCCTCGCACCAATCAGCAGCGGCGGCGGCGAATGTGAGAGAACGTTTCTGAGGAACGCAAATCGGCGTGGCCGGAAAGGCTAAAGCGCTTACTGTAAGGAAGGAGTGGGAAGGGGAGAAGACGAGGGAGTTGCGTGGCGCCGCGTGGGCGTGTGTGGGTGCGCACTGCGCTGCATCTTTTCTCCAGCTACTTTTTCCGGCCCGGATTGAGGGAGCGCGCCTCGCGTGTGATTCACGGGACCAATCGCACGTTCACACTGCACACTGCGCCGGGAGGGGGAACCTGACCCGGAGAGTAACTAGTAAGGCATCTTGGCGTTCCGCTGGTGGATATACCGCGAGTCGGGCAGTGCGTGGTACATGGGTGTTGGCACTGTACGCGAGCCGAGTAGCCCGGCACCAGAGTTTGAAGAGGTTGCAACCAGCGAGCCTTTCTCTCTTCTCACAATAATTATTGGTGTTTAAATTAAACTTAGGATCCAATCTTCTGCAGATTTTTTCAGCGAACTAATTTTCTGGTCTGTTGAGATGGTGAGAAGCACGAAGTTTGTTGGAGTACTAAAAAATAGTTTTGAGGTACGCCAAGAGCCGAAAGAAACCAAAAAAACATCCGAAGATGAAAGGACTTTGGATGGAAACGGATGAGAACGTGTGGGTAATTCCTGCAGTCAATAAAATGCAACTCTAGCCCTCCCCAAGATGCGGTCGTCCGTTAATTGCAAGCTAACATAAAATATTATAAACAGGACAAAGACATTTGTAATAAAAGTCATTCTCACAAATACAAGATCACTGTATTATTAATTCTCTTTTTAATTACAGCATTTCACAGCTTTTTTAGGAATAGAATAGTCTATAGTCTTTTTATGCCTTTTGTTTAAGAACTTTCTAAAAGTATATTTTAGCTCAGTCTTATTTTATAACCTTCGTAATCTCTTGTCACTAATAATATATAATCAATTCACTTTTTTCAGTTAAGCCGTTTATGTTAAGCTTCTAGTTTGCTTAATTTTACCTATTGAAAAATAATATAGTTTAATCGATTTTTTCTCAACTGAATCACCTAATCTTCACGCATTCGATGGTCAATCTAATAACCGATCTCCATCCCAAAGTGTGTTTGAGCTAGTCACAGCTTGACCTGGTCAACATTTCCGACAATTTGATTGCATTCAAATACAACCTAGTCACCACTCTAATGCTATTGCCCGGACGTATATCTGTATAGATAAATGTATAGAAAATGTTTTTTTGGAATTTAATATCTAAATAAATATCTTGTGATCTATAGTAAAATTGTAATTACACCTCTGAACTACACCGCTAAATTGATGTGAGCAACCAAATAATATATTTTAGCCCAAAGTCCATTTTGCAAATGATAAAGCTAGGCCAAACACTGAGAATGGCCAGGCCTTCTACCGTTCTAGACTTCTAGTTGCAAGCTGTCACTATAGTAGACTTAGAGCTTTACTAGTGTAATAACCAGTGTGATGCGATGGTATATAATTAAAGAAAAAATAAAAAAATAAAAAGATATCGAAAAAAAGGGCAACGGAAAAGGCGATGATAAGAGGCGAGATTCATTTTGCTGATGAACGAAACTAACAGTCGAAGGAAAAGAAACAGTTTAGCCTAATACAGAAGTGTGACCCAGTTCGGTTTAAGTAATAAAGAATAGAAATACGTTTTGGTTCAAGCAAAGAAAGAAAAAACTTAGGCAGGTTCGGTGTAACTCTCTTTTAGTTATGTACAAGCTGATTAAAAAGAAAAAAATTAGAAAAATAAACTTGTTGCTATTGCTCCATCAAAATTTTCCATTAAGCAATCATTTTTTTCCATCACTACACCCGAATAGAAAAAAAATAAAAATAAAAATCTTATGCGTTATTTTTTTAAAAAAAGGGGCAAAAACTTGTGACGCAGTACATATTTTCGGCCCCAATAGTAAGCCTTTCGATTTTGGGCCATCGACGAGAGTTACTATTTTAGACATTACCTAAAGTTACTATTTTAGACATTACCTAAAACTGAAAGCCCAGTAATTTTACCCAAAATGGCCGAGGAAGTAAACAATGTGCTGGGAGAACTGTACTGGGCCCTTGTCCAGCCCGTTAAGGCCCATTTTATTTGAACACCGTATCCATCTTTTATTAGTGAGCCGTTATTGGATCCATTTACTCCTACGGGCCTGATTTGGCCTATCTCTGATCATTTAATCTTCCCCCTGCGGTAAAGTGGCGGGACTTTTCTTTTTAGGTAAAGTCGAAAATAATAACTCTCGTTAATAGCCCCAAAATGGAAAGTTTCACTTGCAGGGTATTAGGTGGCAAATTTTTCCTTTCCTTTTCCCTCAATTCCCCACCCCTGTATACGTGTGTTAAAATGCCCCTTTTTTTTCTTTTTTTTTTTCGATTAGTGATAAAATATAGATAAATTTAGAGAAAACTATATTTTTTGTTATGTAATTATTCTAGGCCTCGTTTTGACTCATATATATTTTATTATTTATGTCTCCATAATTTATTAAAAAATATTTATATATTTGATACATAAAGAGAGGCCTTAATAATTTTTTAAAGTTGAACCCTAAATCCGAACTCTTTATTTTTTTTATTTTTTATTTTTATTTTTTTTTTGTCTTTATAGAACTACAGGCTACAGTAGACCACAGGGTCCACACGGTTAAACTAGTTTAGCCCGACTTTTGGAACAAGCACATGAGTCATGCGTCTCACATCTATGTTCATATTTGGGCTTGGGCTTACGGCCTTTCTTTCTTTGATTAAGCAAATGTTTAGGCCAATGGGCCTATGATAACAAAACTTGGGCCCGGTCAACGTACTTGGGCCTAATTCCGAAGATGGAATTGGTGTTTATTCTAGTGCAGCATCACCCAACATGTAAGTTTATAATTGGATCGGACTTGTGTTCGAAACAATCCTGGACTCCACACCTTACCGAACCAATTTGGGCTCGCGGCCTATGAGTCTACTATTAAAGCCCTATGGGCACTGGGACGAACAAAACCTAAGGAAGGGCCCCGCTGTCTACAGAGTCATGGGTGGGGCTTCCTACCAGGGCCTATGGGATACAGTTAAGAGAACCCAATTCCCATTTTAGGCCGAATTGAGGAAAATAACATGGCTCTTCGGTCTATTTAGCTAGTTAGACCAAAGTTTGGTCAAACTAATTCGGCCCTGATTTCTGTGGACCAAAATAATGTTATCACAGATTTCCCAGCCTGCGAAGAACGAGCGGTCCCCGCAGACGAGGCCTACTAGGCCAGAGTTGAGGCTCTAGCCCATTGGTCCAGATTCTCCTGAACCCAACCGGTCAAACCGGGCCTGCAGGATCCGGTCCAGCTATTCAGGTCGCGCAATGATTTGGTCCGCTGCGACCGTACGTTCGCCCCCATAGATCTCGGGCCGAATCCAATCCATTTTTAGCCATGGATCGAAGTGGGTCTTGTCGAAGCCCAACATCCACATTTGGTAAAGTCTACTTTTGGGTTGTTTCGTTTTTTTACCCGAAATGGAAAGTTTATAGTACGGCGACACTTCGTTCACAGATCCGGGGTGTAGTGTCTTATATATGCTTTTTTCGGCCTAACTTTTTTTCTGGAATAGAAAGTCATTTTGAGACC
The DNA here is from genome assembly GCF_001540865.1 of Ananas comosus. Taxonomy (NCBI): domain Eukaryota; kingdom Viridiplantae; phylum Streptophyta; class Magnoliopsida; order Poales; family Bromeliaceae; genus Ananas; species Ananas comosus. The sequence goes on along the minus strand of NC_033627.1, from coordinate 6,571 downwards.
CTTAAATTACTATCGTTTTTCTTAATTGAATTATAAATTTTGTCAAACTTAACGGCAACCACTAGATCTAATAATGTTGCATGTTTTCTTATTTGCATGCTCTAGATTCTTATAAATTACTATCGTTTTTTCTGATTTCCTGGCCAAATAACCATCGGTAAATTCTTAATACGATAGATAACATCAAAAAGAAATGTTGGAATCGATATGGTTAAATCACTAATAAGTAGTTAAACATAGTTAGTTTAATTCCACTAAATAACCGTTGGGTTAGGGTTTAGGATTTAGGGTTTTAGGGTCTAGGGTTTTCGGACTTAATTGACGCAAACAGTCTAATTTTACTAAAGGATTTTAGAATTTAGGATTTAGGGTTTAGGATTTTAGGGTTTTAGCGCACAACCTTTCAGCGAGACCTCTCCACTTCTTTTTTCTCCTTTAAATATTAGATTATGGTACATTTAAATTTTTTAAACAAAACCATTTGACCTTAGAAAAAAATAAAATAAAACTACTTGCCCTTAGAAAAAAATTCAAAAGATAAAAGGATAAGCGAGTGTAATACAAAGTTACATTGAAAATGGCCCCCGAAACAGCCCACACATGGAGGGAGCTGGGCTTCAAAAGTATATATTTGGGCTTAATAGTCCGAATTTTATTAATGGATCAGGTGATTCCTAGTACTGGTTAGCCTTTTTTCTGGTCTGGGTTAAATTGCGGTCTTTCCTTATAAGTAAAGTCGGAAATAGTAAGTCTCGTTAATAGCCCACAAATGGAAAGCTTCAGTCGTGGTTGTGGAGCATAATATTATGCTGTAAGTTGCCCTCTTTTTTTTTTTTTTTTTTNTAAACTCCTAAAACCCTAAACCCTATACACATGTTGATTAAAAAAAAAAAGAGTTAATTTTTTTTAAAAAAAATAGCGGGTGTTCTCCATATATTTTTTTTTTGATTAGTTATTCTTTGGTTAAGGGACTTTTTCTTTTGAGCAACGAAAAATAGATAAATTTGAAGAAATTGCACAAAATTATTTCTTTTTATTTGTCGTAATTAAAAATAAAATATATGGAGAACACCCGCTATTTTTTTTAAAAAAAATTAACTCTTTTTTTTTTTAATCAACATGTGTATAGGGTTTAGGGTTTTAGGAGTTTAGTTATCTTGGCTAGTTTTGTTATCCTATTTTTAACTATTTTGAATTGATTTTCTTTATTTTTTGTTTCAATTTCATCGTCATGATTTAAGGGCCCTTCACATTTGTGCAGAGATCGTCGTCTTTGAAAAAATTTTATTCTTTTGACTAAAGTTTTCATTCTTGCAAATTTTTTATTGGTAACATTTTGTAGAACAGAACTGAATATTCAGGATATCTCCCTTTACAAGATAAAAATATTTTTATGTTTTTAACTCAATTTTATTTTTTTTTGTTATTTAGTTATTTTCTTTTACTCTTTAACCTGGCTAGTTTTGTACACTCTTACATGTTCTTTTTTTTTCCGCTAATGTTTCCTGTATTGTTGTGTTTAAATGCTAAACCCAGTGATAACATTTTTGTGTTTCAACGTTTTTTTTTCTAAATGTTTCTCTGTATTATTGTCTGTTTTGTACTCTCTTTTCTTTATACTTTGTTTATAAAACCTTTATATATGGCCCTAAACAAGATGAAAATCTATGTACGAGGCCGACTCAAAATCAGATATCAGTCATATGGGCCTTACCAAGATCCAAAAAAGCCCAATCCATATTTAACCCAAATCTAAATTGTTGCATATAGGCTTCACGTAAGTTACATATGGGGCCAAGGAAGTAGCCCAAGACTAATCTCAAGTCACACCCAATTATGTGGACTTTACACAGTCCTAGCTCATGCTTGGGGCCTTTTAAAGGCCTTTCGGGCTTTGCGGACTTTAGGACCTTCAGGGGTTGCTTTTTTTTATTTTATTCGGTGTAAGGCCTTGGGGCTTGAGGCCTTGGGCTTGGGGCCTTGGGGCCTTTTAAAGGCCTTTCAGGCTTCGGACTTTTAGGACCTTTAGGATTTCGGGCTTAATGGTATGGGCCGCGACTGTGTATGAAAGGCCCGGCCCTCTTTCCTTATTTGGTAAAGTCTGTTTTTGGTGTGTTTCGTTTTTTACCAAAAAAGAAAAGTTTGGGTTTTGGACCGTGTGTAATCCACCGTTAAACCGCATATATTACAATGAAGTGTACAGTGCATCACCCCTCATATGTGGATCCCACATGTTGGTTTAACAAAAATTTTTATTTTTATTTTTATTTATTACTTTTTGGTTTTGTAAAAATAAAGTGTTGTTGGTAATATAAGCAAAATGAAAACGGCACAAAATATTGCCTTCGTATGCAATAGTATATAAACAAATTTTTTTTTCCTTTCTTTTACACATTTCGGTTAACTTTAATTTTATTTCCTGATTAATGCAATTGATGTGATGCATATACTATTTGAAATTATCTGATATTAAAAAAAATGCGTGAAAAGGCATAATATTTTTTTTTCAATTGTTTTTTTTTTTATTTTTAGAGAAAGAACGGTAGCAAATAACTCCGCTTCGTTCATTTTTATTTTACTTTAGAAATAAAAACAATTAGAAATGTTGGTAACATTTTGAAGAAATTGCACAAAATTATTTCTTTTTATTTTCGTAATAAAAAATTAAATATATGGAGAACACCCGCTATTTTTTTTTAAAAAATTATCTTCTTTTTTTTTATTATCAACATGTGCATATGGTTTAGGGTTTTAGGGGTTTAGTTATCCTGGCTAGTTTTGTTATCCTATTTCTAACTATTTTGAATTGATTTTTTTTATTTTTTGTTTCAATTTCATCGTCATGATTTATGGTTGCATTTGTTTATGTTTTGTTATCCACAATTGCTGCTTCTTTTTAATTCACATATGTGCAGAGATTGTCATATTTAGAAAAATTTTATTCTTTTGATTAAACTTTCATTCTTGCAAATTTTTTGTCGGTAACATTTTGTTGAACAGAACTAAATATTCGGGGTATCTCCTTTACAAGATAAAATTATTTTTGTGTTTTTAACTCAATTTTATTTTCTTTCGTTATTTAGTTATTTTCTTTAACTCTTTAGCCTGGCTAGTTTTGTACTCTCTTATATGTTCTTTTTTTTTCCGCTAATATTTCCTGTATTTTTGTATTTAAATGCTAAACCTGATAACATTTTTGTGTTTTAATGTTTTATTTTTTAAATGTTTCTTTGTATTATTGTCTGTTTGGTAGGCCGAGTCAAAATCAGATATCAGTCACATGGGCCTTACCAAGCTCCAAATTAGCCCAATCCATATTTCACCCAAATCTAAATTGATTTCACGCAAGTTAAATATGAGGCCGAGGAAGTAGCCCGAGACTAAGCTCAAGTCACACCCAATTATGTGGACTTTACACTGTCCTAGCTCAAGCTTTGGGCCTTTTAAAGGCCTTTCGGGCTTTGCGGACTTTAGGACCTTCAGGGGCTTACTTTTTTTAATTTTATTTGGTGTAAGGCCTTGGGGCTTGGGGCCTTGGGCTTGGAGCCTTGGGGCCGTTTAAAGGCCTTTCAGGCTTCGGGCTTTTAGGACCTTTAGGATTTCGGGCTTCATGGTATGGGCCGCAACTGTGTTTGAAAAGCCCGTCGTTCTTTTCTTATTTGGTAAAGTCTGTTTTTGGTGTGTTTCATTTTTATACCAACAAAAGAAAGTTTGGGTTTTGGATCGTGTATAATCAACCGTTTTGAAAAGCCCGGCCTTCTTTCCTTATTTGGTAAAGTCTGTTTTTGGTCTGTTTCGTTTTTATACCAAAAAAAGAAAGTTTGGGTTTTGGATCGTGTGTAATCCACCGTTATTACCCTGCGGTTTACCGCATATATTACAACGAAGTGTACAGTGTATCACCCCTCATTTGTGGGTCCCACATGTCGGTTTAACAGAAATTTTTATTTTTATTTATTTATTTTATGATTTTGTAAACATAAAGTGTTGTTGGTAATATAAGCAAAATGAAAACGGCACAAAACATTGCCTTCGTATGCAATAGTATATAAACAATCTTTTTTTCTTTTTTTTTTTTTTACTTTTCGGTTAACTTTAATTTTATTTCCTGATTAAATTGATGTGATGCATATTCTATTTGAAATTATCTGATATAAAAAACAATGCGTGTGATACTTACTAGAAAAGACATAATATTTTTTTTTTTCAAATTTTTTTTTTGAGAGATAGAACGGTAGCAAATAATCCCGCTTCGTTCATTTTTTTTTTAAACTTTAGAAATAAAACAATTAGAAATGTTGGTAACATTTTGAAGAAATCGCACAAAATTATTCCTTTTTATTTGTCGTAATCAAAAATAAAATATATGGAGAACACCCGCTATTTTTTTTAAAATTTTTTTTTTGTTTTTTATTATTATCAACATGTGTATAGGGTTTAAGGCTTTAGGGGTTTAGTTATCTTGCTAGTTTTGTTATCCTATTTTTAACTATTTTGAATTGATTTTCTTTATTTTTTGTTCCAATTTCATCGTTATGATTTAAGGTTGCATTTGTTCGTGTTTTGTCATCCACAATTACTGTTTTCTTTTAATTTATATATGTGCAAAGATCGTCATATTTAGAGAAATTTTATTCTTTTGATTAAACTTTTCATTCTTACAAATTTTTAGTTGATAACATTTTGTTGAATAGAACTAAATATTCGGGGTATCTCCCTTTACAAGATAAAATTAATTTTGTGTTTTTAACTCAATTTTGCTTTCTTTTGTTATTTAGTTATTTTCTTTAACTCTTTAGCCTGGCTAGTTTTGTACTCGCTTATATGTTTTTTTTTTTTTTTTTTTTTCTAATGTTTCCTTTATTATTGTGTTTAAATCTAAACCAATGATAACATTTTTGTGTTTCAATGTTTATTTTTTAAATATTTCTACTGTATTATTGTCTGTTTGGTACTTCTTTTCTTAATACTTTGTTTATGAACTTTATATGAACTAAGCAAGATGAAAATCTATATAGGAGGCCGACTCAAAATCAGATATAAGTTATAGGCTACCAACTCAAATAAGCCCAATCATATTAACACAAAATCTAATTGATGCAGATAGGCTTCAACGTAAGTTACATATGGGGCCTGTAAGTAGCCAAGACTAAGCTCAGTCACACCCAATTATGTGACTTTACACATCTAGTCAAGCTTTAGGCCTTTTAAAGGCATTTCAGGCTTTACAGACTTTAGGACCTTCAGGGGCTTACTTTTTTAATTTTATTTGGTGTAAGGCCTTGGGGCTTAGGCTTTGGGCTTGGGAGTCTTGGGGCCTTTCAAAGCCTTTCAAGCTTCAGGCTTTTAGGACCTTTAGGATTTCGGTGTTCAGAGTATGGGCCTCGACTGTGTATGAAGCATGGCCCTCTTTCCTTATTGTAAAGTCTGTTTTTGATGTGTTTGCGTTTTTTTACCAAAAAAGATTTTGGTTTGGAACGTGTGTAATCCACCGTTATTACTCTGCGAGTGTTCACCCCTATATGTAGGTCCCACATGTCGTTTAACAGAATTTATATTTTATTTTTGGTTTTGTAAAAATAAGTGTTGTTGGTAATATAAGCAAAATGAACGGCACAAAATATTGCCTCGAATGCAGTAGTATATAAACAATTATTTTTTCCGTATTTTTACACATTTCGGTTAATTTAATTTCATTTCCTGATTAATGCAATTTGATGTAATGCATATTCTTTTGAAATTATTTAATATAAGAAAATGCGTGTGATACTTATTAGAAAAGATATAATATTTTTTTTTTAGGGTTTAGGGTAAGGTTTTAGTTTAGGGTTTTAGGGTTTTTAGGGTTTTAGGGTTTAGGCTAGCTAGGGCTTAGGCTTAGGCTTAGGGCTTAGGGTTAGGGCTTAGGGTTTAGGGTTTTAGGCTTAGGGTTTTAGGCTTAGGCTTAGGTTTAGGTTTAGGGCTTAGGGTTTTTAGGGCTTAGGGGCTAGGTTTTAGGGCTTAGGGTTATGGTTAGGGCTTAGGGCTTAGGGTTTTAGGGCTTAGGGCTTAGGGTTTTAGGGCTTAGGGCTTAGGGCTTAGGGCTAGGGACTTAGGGCTTACGGCTTAGGCTTAGGCTTTAGGGCTTTAGGGCTTTAGGCTTTAGGGTTAGGGCTTAGGGTTAGGGTTTTAGGGCTTTAAGGGCTTTAGGGCTTTAGGGCTAGGGCTTAGGGCTTAGGGCTTAGGGCTTTAGGGCTTAGGTTTTAGGGTTTAGGGGTATTAGGGTTTAGGTTAGGGTTTAGGGTTTAGGGTTTTAGGTTCAGGTTTTAGGGTTCAGGGTTTAGGGTTTAGGGTTCATAGGGTTCAGGGTTCAGGGTTCAGGGTTCAGGGTTCAGGGTTCACGGGTTCAGGGTTCAGGGTTCAGGGTTCAGGGTTCAGGTGTCAGGGTCAGGTTCAGGGTTCCAGGATTCAGGGTTCAGGGTTTCAGGGTTCAGGGTTTCAGGGTTCAGGGTTCACCCGGGTTCAGGGTTCAGGGTTCAGGGTTAGGGTTTTAGGGTTTAGGGTTTAGGGTTTAGGGTTTATGGGTTTAGGG